>NC_141043.1:4467500-4530000 GCF_052040795.2 Danio rerio
AATATCTTTGTTGGCTAGACCTACATTGGCAATATACACTAAATGCTTTGCAGAAAAAAAGCCTGACACTATTTTCCAGGTAGAGTTACGAGTGAAGCGTTCTTCTTGGACCCAACAGGTGAAGTCTTGCTGCAGGTGACAATCGCTCAGAATCCTGAAAGAGAAACAGGTTTGCGCACAATAAAAACAGCACACAGGATGTTACATAGACAGCTTTTGGATTCAGGCCATTAACCCATTCACAACATAATTACAAAACATAGTTATTTTTAGAATAGCTTGTAAAAAGCAAAGTACTAGCAAGTCTACTTTCAGCAATATACACACATTATTAAGGCAAAGTGATGCCAGAAGGCACTGAATCAGTAACAACTGAACTAGAACTACTCCAGTATTCTAACACTCTTATATCTGCTCAGTGTTGGGCAAGCTACTTAAAAAATGTAGTGAGCTAAGCTTTAAGCTACTCTACTAAAAATGTAGCGTAACCACGCTAAAAGCTACCCCCTGGGAAATGTAGCAAGCTAAGCTAACCCTACAGAAAAATCCAGCTTAAACCAGCCTAGGCTGGTTGGCTGGTTTTAGCTGGTCGACCAGCCTGGTTTTAGAGGGGTTTTGGCCATTTCCAGGCTGGTTTCCAGCCATTTCCAGCCTGGTCTTAGCTGGCCAGGCTAGGAGATGACCAGCTAAAACCAGCTTGACCAGCCTAGCCAGGCTAGGAGTCCAGCCAAAACCAGCTATATCCAGCTTAAACCAGGCTGGTCAAGCTGGTTTTAGCTGGATTTAGCTGGTCATTTTCTAGCTTGACCAGCTAAGACCAGGCTGGAAATGACTGGAAACCAGCCTGGAAATGGCCAAAACCACTCTAAAAGCAGGCTGGTCAACAAGCTAAAACCAGCCAACCAGCCTAGGCTGGTTTAAGCTGGATTTTTCAGCAGGGAAAAGCTACATGTCAAAAGTAGCTTAGCTGCATCTAAGCTATTTTTGCCATTTTTATTTTTAAATCAAAGCAACTTAAATCCAAGTCAATCAAATATTAGAGATCAATAAAACTGTCAATGAAACATATGAGGTACAATAGTTCAGTTCAGTTATTTACTGTAAATAGTATGCTGTACTCAACAGAAACACATTATGGTATATATCAGCTAAAACAAAAAAATACAGTAAAACCAGGTGTTACATATTTAAAATACTATAGTCATTTAAAGTAGTCACACTTTACAATAGGGTTCATTAGTTAATGTTAATTAATGCATTTACTAACATGAACAAACGATGAGCAATACATTTACTACAGTATTTATTCATGTTAGTTAACGTTAGTTAATGAAAATACAGTAGTTCATTGTTAGTTCATGTTAACTCATGGTGCATTAACTAATGTTAACAAGCATGGCCTTGGATGTTAATAATGCATTAGTAAATGTTCAATTATGATTAATAAATGCTGTACATGTGTTGTTCATGATTAGATCATGTTAGTAAATGCATTAACCAATGAACCTTATTGTAAAGTGTTACCTTTAAAGTAAAGGGAAATATTTTGGAATAAGCATTATAGTGTATATATATTTACAACTCTTCATTTATAAATTACAACTCTGCTGAAAAATCCAGCTTAAACCAGCCTAGGCTGGTTGGCTGGTTTGAGCTAGTTGACCAGCCTGGTTTTAGAGGGGTTTTGGCCATTTCCAGGCTGGTTTTCATGGATCTGGTCAGGCTTGAAAATGACCAGCTGAATCCAGCTAAAACCAGCTTGACCAGCCTGGTTTAAGCTGGACATAGCTGGTTTTGGCTGGGCTTCCAGTCTGGCTTGGCTGGTCAAGCTGATTTTAGTTGGTCATCGCCCAGCCTGACCAGCTAAGACCAGGCTGGAAATGGCCAAAACCCCTCTAAAACCAGCCTGGTCGACCAGCTAAAACCAGCCAACCAGCCTAGGGTGGTTTAAGCCATTTTTTTCAGTAGGGACTACATAATGCAGTAATTTGTTTTAGATCTTACTATAATTACTAAAGTATTTTTTGAGCACAGCATCAGAAATTAAGTTATTGCATCTTAACATGTAACTCTCGAGGTATAGTCACGAAAAATCCTGCCTCAGTCACATAGATATATACATTAGATGTCGCCTGGCCCATTGTTGTTTTTTGGACGGAATGCGTCAATAGTGCCGCCATCTTGCTACAGGGTAGCGCTCCTTTGAAATGAACGCGGGACCAAGGTACAATGGAGGACTGTGGCCATCCAAAGCCAGAGATATACACATATACACATATATCTATGATCGGGAGTTTTCCTGGATGTTAGTATGTATTTTTTTTTCTAATTACAAAAATTATAATTTTACATCACTTTTCTACATTGATGGATCAGTGACCGCACTGGCATTCCTGACAAAAAGCTTGTGTTTGTGTGTACAGAAATGTACTATTCACCCTCCCTTTTAAATTTGATCTAATCATGTGCTGAAACACAGCTCCTCTCCTGCTTTCACTTCTCATACTGACGGAGGGAGCGATTGTGAATGAATCCCCCGAATGACTCTTTCACTAATATTAGCCGACAATAATACAAGTTTCTGGCAGCGGAGCATCTCGTTGTCATATTTCTTTTGCATTGTTTGCTGATTTTATTCAACAAAACTAGCATAAGCCGAGTGTTTACTGCGAGTAGGAGCTGCTTTGCCGTATGGTGAATGCAGTAAGTGACTGTCATCATCAATAACGTTACCTGATTAGCACAAAAGTTCAGAACATACAAAAACAGAAAAAAAACGTAATATTACCCATGAAATGTTCTGCCTTTGTGCTTTATTTTCTTTGTTTGCTCGTTACTACACCCGTAGACAGCGCTAAAGTCCCGCATCTTCACGTAATAACACTGTCTTGACTAGTTTGGTTGAATGACATTTGTCCTGGGAGCACTGTACCAATGTGGCGGCGCTATTGACGCATGCTCAGGGTCCCTATCCGATATCTAGTGTATATATCTATGCCTCAGTCATCTTTCCATCAAGCAAGTTTCTCGTGTTAGCCTAATTTAGCTGGCAACGTCACTGTCCAGAGGTGGCATTAACGCACCAAAAAGTTTGGTTTCAACCACCATAAAACAGAAAGAAGAAAAAATTGTCCTTCTCGCCACTGTCGCCATCATATGGATTTACTTTCATTGGCTAAACATCGGCCTCACAGCTCTGTGAATGTCGTTGCCATCACTTGCTGATCCACGATTGGTAAATGTAGCTTTGTGGATGCTACTGCGCTATTTGACTAATAAAATAGCTTTACTAATGAAAATCTATTTGATTTAGAAAGTAGCGACTGCCACAGTACTGAGAAATGTAGTTAAGCTAGTAGCGTCGCTACTGCCCAACACTCTATCTGCTGAATATGTCTCACAATCTGAAGTAGTGTTAGGGCTCTTTTATTCTCTTTTTCTTCATCCATATAAAGCTACAATGTAAAAGGGCTAGCAATAAAGTTGACACAAATGATGTATTTATCCAAATTTAAAACGGTACATTATATCAAAAGACAAACAAATATGGAACAATTATCTTAAAGATCAAAATATCACTCCTGTTACAGAAAAGTCTGAGACAGCAACAAAAGGACTAATAAACTCTCATGTCGAGGTTGTTCTCCTTCATACAGTGGAGATAAACTGCTGGATTTGAGCTCAGAGCTCGTCAGGCAGGTTTGCTGTAATTATGTGAAAAATTGCCTCAGTCCCTGGAGGCTTTGAGCCCAGCGGAGGCAGAGCTACAGTATGTGAACCGGCATGCACTTCCACTGTCACTGCTCATTTCACTGCCTCGCTCTCCTATCACACAAACAACTGAGTTCCAGTGTTTTCACATCATTCATCATTTATCTCTTCGGATTTAATGTATTTATCTACATATACACCTGTTAACATTAACTTAAAAGTGTTTATCATAGGTAATGTTGTAAACCATATTTTAAGTTTGATTATATAAGCACAAATGTCATTGTGAAATAATAATATAGGCTGAAAATGTAATATCACACATACTCATATTTACTTGTTAGACCCTTTAGTCGATTATTTCTTTGTAACTTATAAAGCAGTTTAGTAAGGTTCAACAATACTTTCTCAGACAGATGGCAGTGTTTTCAAATGGTTAATAGTTCTCTGTGCACTCGGACTCATTTTAGGTCCTGCTTGCTGTGCACTGTAAAAGTTATTGGTAATTAATATGTTAATTTCTGTATTTTGTGATTCACAAGGGTTTTCCGTTTATTTTCGGTTGTGAATTGCATTATGGGATGTGGATTTCTGCTCTTTAGAATTTTGATGTTCAACTCTACAGTTTAACAAAGTGACTTTTACTGACAATTTATTAGTTTGAAATAATATAGTGTATAAGAAATAATGCATAGAGAAATAAGTTGGAAAATAACAGAAAAGGTTTTTGTTGCGTAATATAGAACACCAAACCAGGAAATTCATTCATTCATTTTCTTGTCGGCTTAGTCCCTTTATTAATCCGTGGTCGACACAGCGAAATGAACCGCCAACTTATCCAGCAAGTTTTTATGCAGCGGATGCCCTTCCAGCCGCAACCCATTTCTGGGAAACATCCACACACACATTCACACCCACACTCATACACTATGGATAATTAAGCCTACCCAATTCACCTGTACTGCATGTCTTTGGACTATGGGGGAAACCGGAGCACCCGGAGGCAACCCACACGAACACCGGGAGAACATGCAAACTCCACACAGAAATGCCAACTGAGCCGAGGTTCGAACAAGCGACCCAGGGAATTTCTTACTGTGAGGCAACAGCACTACCTACTGCGCCACTACGTCACGCCTCCAGACAAGAAAATGTATCACTTTAAACTATTACAAATGTCAATAAAAGTCACTTTTTTCAAACTTTTCAAGGTTAAAAGATTTGCTATCAACAAATGTCCCTTACTGCAATTCAAAATAATTAGCAAATAGGGAAAAATCACAAAATACGGAAAACTGCTAATTTGCGGAAATATTTTTAATTGTGTGTGATGAACGCATGGTTGATTTAACATTGCTTGTTTACAGTGTTTGTACTACAAAAAGACTTTCAGTACATTTATGTTGTCTACAACTCAAAGGAATAGTTTTATAACACCAATTTATACTCTATTTACTCGCCCCCAAGTAGTTCCAAAACGTTATGAGTTTCTCTTTTTCAGTTGAACACTAAAGAAGATATTTTGAATATTTTGGAAATGCTACGTAGAGAAAACTTCCACTATGGGGATTTCGTTCAGAAAGCCCATCGTCTGAAAGAGCATGTAAACGGGCCAATGAAATGCCAACAGTTGGCAGCTTCAGCTTGCGCAGCTGATGCTCATTGCAATCAATTTGGCAATGTAAGCACAGCGCGTGCAAAGCTAAAGCATCCTTTTTTAGCTGAAGAGACGTTCACCTCAACAGCTAAGGGGCAGTCATTACGGCAAAGGAACACAGCATTTCCATTCCATTCTAGTAAAGCTGCGTTCACATCAGACGCGGCACGTGCGTCAAGCGCGAGTGATTTACATGTTAAGTCAATGCAAACGCGCGAAGAGACATCCTGTGGCGCGATACGCGCATATGGCGCGGCGCGAATGACGCAAATTGCGCGAATGGCGCGGGCCGAATTGAGCGTTTTGCGCGATTGACGCGCTTAACGAGCGTTTCATGCAAATCTCTCGATTATGAAAATCTGAACTTTAGCGTACATTCGCGCCGCGATAACCAATCAGAAGCTTGCTCTTTTGGGGGAGTGATTGTGACGTAGAACCTGTTGTCGGTGTTCCGAGGGAAATCCTCCAGCCTTCACCGACAACAGTTCATCAAACTCGGCTTGGCTCAGTCAGAAGCACCGCTGAAAGCCTCCGTCATCCAGGTTCAGTTTCTGGAGGAGTTTATGAGCTCACAGAGCTGGATGCACCTCTGAAAGAATGTAGTGGACTAAGACACGACCCTAAACGTATCGACGCTGTTTTTCAGCCTTCATAAATCCATGTTAGCCATTTAGCTATGAAGCTAGAGTCTTCGGGCAGACAGAAGCCCTGCCCATCACGCGAATCCGCGTCTGTTCTGATGAGAATTTGACACGCGAATGAAGCTGTGTTTGACGCGGGTATGAAGCGAGTAAACTCAAATGTTCATGCGGCTATTTACGCGCGAATAGGCCGATTTATCCGCGCGTTCCGCGTCTGGTGTGAACACAGCATAACTGCATCGTTCCCCTTCGGGAGGGGAACTTCAATGCTATGTGGATAAAACTTCCACTATGGGGAAATGTCTGGAAAATGCCATAATGATTGAATCTTACCTTGATGAGAGGTTTGCCAGGTAAGAGACAGAGTGAGTGCACCTGCATTACCAGAGGAGCAGTCTTCCTCGCTCACCACGCCAGAGGGAGGGAGCAGATCCGGATCTTCGTCAGACAATGATAGCTCACCCTCCGATGCATTGACGGTCATCTTTTCCTTGGTGTCATTGAGTGAGAGGGCCACCATGCGGGAGGATGGAACACGTCTCTCAATCGAAGCTTGGATGAAGCATGCTGAGGTGTGGGAGGTCCACGTGCTCGAGGGTGACGGATTGACCCCCACTGTCACCCTCAGATCTGCCCGAGTGAAACCGACTTGCAGGGGGACAACAGGGGTGGATTGACCTTTTGCAAAATCTTACGTGAGCCAATAAATATGCCAACGGCATAAAAAAGATGCGCTGCTCTGCCATGTTGCTCTTTTAGGCAAACTTGCTCTAATATACTAACTGCTCTTGGAGAATCGTACCAGAGACATGTCCAAGGACGAGACAATGGACCCAGCTCGACTATCGCTGCATGCATTGTAGCTTGCTCTGGGACCAGGAGAAACAGTAGCCAGCAGCTCTCTCTCGAACAAAGTCGGAGGAACAGCAAAGACTTTCAGTTGCGAGACGCCCCTGAAGTGAAAAGGTGCTGAGCGACTTGTGTCTAGCAGTCTTATACACAACTAATTGTGATTGCTGCCAGTTGTGTGCGCTGGGCGCTGCCAATTTATTGCCATTTCATTGGCCCGTTTTATTACACTTCAGATAATTGGCTTTCCGACGAAATTCCCAAAGTGAAAGTTTTCCACATAGCATTTGAGTTCCCCTTCCGCTGGGGAGCTAATAATATGGAAGTCAATGGTTACAGGTTTCCAGTTTCCTTTGTGTTCAACAGGAAAAAAGAAACTTATAAAGGTTAGTTCCAAGTGAAAGATGAGTAAATGATGACAGAATAAATTATTTGGGGTGAACTACCCCTTTAACTCACTGTTATCATGCATGCCATCTAGTGTGTGTTTCAGCTCAACCTGCAGTTGTTCACGTCTTGCAGGTTTACATGATTACAAAGTCAGTTTGAAACTCGATCACACAAGTGTCATTTAGCCTGATGTGATCTCATAACCACACATGAGGAAAAAAGAGAATCTCTTTGACCAGACAAGATACATACTTCCATGGTAGTTTTTTCCCTACAATAGAAGTCAATGGTTTAAGGTTTTTAACTCTATATCTTCTTTTATGTTCACTAGAAGTAAGACATGCATAAAGCTTTGTAACCACTTAGGAGAGAGTGAGAGACTATTTTTAATCTACATGTAAGATCATATCTAATCCCAGAAAATTCAACATCTTCACTCTCTTTACACGTCATGAGCAACATTCAGCTTGTCTTGTGTCATCTTCAGTGACGTCATGGATTACACCATGTTACTCGGTTTTAGTGTCTTGCTTCTTTCCTTGGCTGTTTTATAGTGTTTGAGTTCTTCAGTCCTGTGGAGACAAGTTTGGAGATCGCCCATAAAGGAAGCCCATATTCTGCTCAATGAGGCAAAGGAGAAAAACACGGCCCTGCAGGTAGCCATTATCCCAACTCCTGCAATGTGGAGAACAACTGAACCTGAGAAGAAGTTCAGCTTACAGCGTACACAACCAACAGATATCTTCACAATTGTTTTGGAAGCGGAACACTTACAGTAAGAGCAGGGATGAAGTCCTTATGAAGTGTCTCCTGTGTTTTTGGCTTTCAAACACTAGTTCCAGCAATGTTTAGTAAAGCATCAACTTTAAAAAATCTGTAAATTAGCATTTTTTTTTGTATTTTGTGATTTATATTTATTTTTTTTTACCAGGCTTTTGAATTACATTATGGGACCATGATATTTCTTCCAACAACTTTTAACCGTGAAAAGTTGGAAAAGTGACTTTTATTAGAGAAATTTATTTATAAACAAATTTCGAGAGGATCACATGCTTATGATTGTCCACAGCTGTTCCAACTTTAGCTAATAACTGATTATCCTATCAGATGATCCTTAACTCACTATAAATAACCAGACTTTTCTCATCTCAATATCTTCGTCTCGAAGAACACCCCTCCCACCCAACCCTACTTTCCCTCTCTTTCAAACGGGCGTCACGGTGGCCAGCGATTAGCGCTGTTGCCTCACAGCAAGAATGCCCCTTCTTTAATTCCATTCCAAACCAGACGGCATTTCTGTGCGGAGTTTGCTCGTTCTCCCTGTGGTCGGTTGGGTTTTCCCCGGGTCCTCCTGTTTCCTCAGTTCAAAAACAAGCACTCTAACAATTAATCCAAAATGTTTTAGCTAAACTCTGAGTACACCTTCAGCATCCATATCCGACACTTAGCTACAATAAGCAGGAGGGGGAGTCATCGAGATCTACCTGAGCTCAAACTCCCCTCTCGCCTTGCAATGGGAGGGAGCCCAGGGCTCGAGGATCTTATAAGCTCAGGGCTCTCTCCCGGGAAAGCACGCCAAACTAGCTTTATTATCAAATCATCAGCTAAGTGTGAACTCTTGAAACATTTTTAATAGTTTAAAGTGCAGACATCACAAGTTGGGAAAACTTATTTCCGGGGGACACAGAGATGATTTCCTGGAGGTCGCTGGAAAGTAGGTGGGGGTGGGGGATATCTGAAGAGTGGTGATACATGTGCGCACGTCGTATCTGAAGAGCAGCAGGGGCGTGTGTGTGCGATGTACCTGAAAAGCGGTGGGGGTAAGTTTCACGCGACGTACCTGAAGAGCTGGGAGGGGGGCAGTGGAGACTATTTAGGGACCGGTCGGGAGACGCACGATTTCCGGAAGATTATAATTCATTTGCGGCCATCCGGGAGTCTCTATGCATTTGTGGGAGACTCCTGACACTTCTGGGAGACTTGGGATGTCTGAAAGTGTTGCATATGGGCAGGGCCAGATTAAGAACACTTTGGGCCCTGGGGCTCTATGAGGAGCGTCGTTCATGTCTGGTGCACTCAGAAAACAATCGCCTGTCTTATCATGGCATTTGGTTTCTGATTATCAGGATGTTGTTGGCCTAGTTATAATAATATTTATACAATATATATATAGTGATATTTATACATGATCAAACCAGTGTTACTCTGCTTCAGGGATATCCAGTGGCAGAGTAACAGATCGTTAATTCATGCTCGTGCAAAGGATGAGATGGATAAAAGTTAATCAATGCATGCCCTTCTTTTACATATTTTCGTGTTGTCAGGTTCACAGTGCAAGCAGCTCCCGGGTGGAATAACTTGAGTGAACATAAAACAAAGCTTAATGAAACTTTCTTAGTCTGCTTCAACTGCACAGCACACAGCGAGCTCACATCATCCAGCATGCATGGCGAACTACACTACCCATAATACACTTTGCTACGAACTACAACTAAATAGCAGTCTTAAAGCGGCCCTCCTCCCCGTCCTCTGTTCACTTTAACTTTGTTCCGTGACTCCCCAACCCTCTTTACTTTCGTCCACGACAACCAACCCCCGGCCCTTAACTTACGTCCGCGAGACCCCTCCGCTATGCAACAGCCCACTATCCCTGCTAGTGCTTTTAAGTGAAGTTTATTTATAAACTCCTTCCGAGAGGAGCACGCGTTTATGATTGATAGGTATTATGATTCACCAATCAGATGACTCCTCAACCACTATAAATAACCAGGGTATCTTACCTCAACCATCTTCATCTTGAAGAATCCCCCCTTCCACCCCTACTCCTCCCATTTCCTTGTCAGGGCAGCACGGAGGCCTAGTGGTTAGCACCACGGCCGCACAGCAAGAATGCCACCGGCTCGGACTCTACCTGGCCAGGTTGGCATTTCTGTGTGGAGTTTGCATGTTCTCCTCGTGTTTGCGTGGGTTTTCATCGGGCTCTCCGATTTCCTCCCACAGACCAAAAACATGTAACATAAGTAAATTGACAAATCTAAATTGACAGTATAGACATTTCATACCATTTTATTCTACCTCTAACATTATCAAGCAGGGGAGTACTCGAGACCTACCTGAACTCGGACTTCCCTCTCGCCCTGCAACGAGGGGAGCCTCGGGCTCGAGGATCTCACGAGTTCAAGGCTCTCTCCCGGGACAGCATGCCAAACAAGCTTTATAATCAATCATCAGCTAAGGGCGAACTCTTGAAATACTATCAGCGATTTTTTTTATCCTGAGTATCCAAAGTAACACTTCCTTGAATGTCTTTAGGTGGCAGTCAGCTTGTCAAGTTCCCGGAAATTCCCATCTTCAAGTAGTTTTGTTGAAATGTCTTGAACCAAATGTCGAGAGTAATGAGCCTTCACACCTGAAACACCGCAAAGTAAACTCAGATCAAAGACTTGACCAAAATTAAGCATCTCTATTGAGGTTTCTAAATGAGAGAGAGTGGAAATTCCCCTGAAAAAAATCTCCACTGAGGAAAGCCTGCTCTCTAAATACATGTTTATGGATGTGGCATTTGCCATGATGAAACATGTGCCTTTAAGATTATTTTTCATACGTTTTACAGTGTCTCACTGAACTCGCTGGTATTTTTGTGTAAACAATTATCAGCAGGAAATGTCATAATGTGAAGGGTTGTCTACAGCTCTTCCTGTCTACAGCTCTTTAACAACTGAGCATGAGATCAGCAGCTTCACGTTTGTTTATTTGAATCAGTAAGAGCTTGTATAAGGAGTACCTTCAATGCGGTGTAAGTTGCTTTGCATAAAATTGTATGCTAAATTTATTCATTCATTCATTCATATTTTTTTCGGCTTAGTCCCTTTATTAATCTGGGGTCGCCACAGCGGAATGAACCGCCAACTTATCCAGCACATGTATTACGCAGCGGAGGCCCTTCCAGCCGCAACCCATCTCTGGGAAACACCCATACACACTCATTCACACTCATACACTACGGACAATTTAGCCTACCCAATTCACCTGTACCGCATGTCTTTGGACTGTAAGGGAAACCGGAGCACCTGGAGGAAACCCACGTGAGAAGGTAGAACATACAAACTCCACACAGAAACGCCAACTGACGCAGCCGAGGCTCGAACCAGCGACCTTCTTGCTGTGAGTTGACAGCACTACCTAATGCGTTGGTGTGGCCAGAGGTATCTGAGAACACATTCTGGAACTGACTGATCAGATGTCTTAGCTCCGTCTTCTGGGTTGTGGACAGCTCTGTGTTGGTGTCCGCCACCATGGGTTTGGTAAGTGCAAGGGTGACTAGTGACTTGTGGTAGGTGACCCATCCAATAGCCAATTGCTGCACAATCCTCACTAAATCTCCTGATTGCGCTCGGGCGGGATGGCAGGGTATATATTTCTACTCATTGAACATCTGCAAGGCAGGTGAGAGGCTTACTGATTACAGTCCAAAAACTATCCAAAACCCGCTGAGATGGCATGTTCTTGGGATATCACATCCGTTTTGTAAGGGAACACCTGGGTTGGCGGGCACGCCGTTGCAAAACCGCCCAATCTGGCAACACTGCCCAGGCTCATTCTGAAAACGTACCCCCATATACAATTCTGGAGAACGCAACATACATCCCAGGGGGTACGTTGTTTTGCAGTTTTTGTTTTCGTGAATCCACCAGAGTTCGCTGTGTATGCTTTTTGAGATCTCA
This sequence comes from Danio rerio, assembly GCF_052040795.2. Taxonomy (NCBI): domain Eukaryota; kingdom Metazoa; phylum Chordata; class Actinopteri; order Cypriniformes; family Danionidae; genus Danio; species Danio rerio. Next base: position 4,479,473 of record NC_141043.1, read on the forward strand.
ATTTCTCTTGCGAGTGCCATTCGCGCCTGCAATTCTCACGTAAACCCACCAGAGGCTGCTGTTGACTGAATAACTGACCCATAGATTGATTGACCCACCCTTCTCCTTCCCTAAACCCAACCAATTTTATTGATTTACCCGCCCAGCCACTTCCCTAAACCCAACCAACAATTTTGGACTAGGGTTAGGGATGACATTATGTGAGCACATTAAAAAGCATTGGATGCAGCTCGGATTGCAGCCCAGGTCTTCCCTTACAAAACGGATGTGATATCCCAAGAACATGCCATTTCAGCGTGTTTTGGATAGGTTTTGGGCTGGAATCAGTCAGCTACATCTGGCAACACTGAGCCTAAGGTTTCCAACACAGGGGGGCATTGGAGCGGGCCCTTGCTAATGTCTCAGGGGCCCCTATAAATGTAACTCTATATACAATTCTGGAGAACGCAAAATGCATCCCAGGGGGTACGTTGTTTTGCAGTTTTTGTTTTCGTGAATCCACCAGAGTTCGCTGTGTATGCTTTTTGAGATCTCAGTTTCTCTTGCGAGTGCCATTCGCGCCTGCTGTTCTCATGTAAACCCACCAGAGGCCTCTGTTGACTGTCTGACTGACTGATAAATCGACTGACCCACCCTTCTCCTTCCCTAAACCCAACCAATTTTATTGATCGACCCACCCACCCACTTCCCTAAACCCAACCAACAATTCTGGAATAGGGTTAGGGATGAGGTTATGTGAGCATTGGAAAAAAAAGCATTGGATGCAGCTCGGATTGCACTGCAACAGGTTTGCAGAAAAAAGATATTAGTGTAGCATAACATAGTGAATGTATTTCTGCACACACACTATAATTTGTTGTTAGATCTTCACATAAAAGTCAGAAACTGCACAGGCTAAAGAGTTAATGGTGCCAACTGATGATCAACAGTAAAATTCTCCCTCTTCCCAAAAGGGAAAACCAGCAACTATCAAGAATGCCTGATTATTTGGTGTCATGGCTTTGCGATCAAAAAATGCTGTTATAATGGATGTCACTGAAGCAAAAACAGCCAATAACATAACAAAAGGATAGTCAGTTTGAACAGTGAACAAACAACAACTTTAAGCAGACCTGTAAAGTCTATAATCTATTTGCAGGACAATACTGTCAGCAGGAACCACACATACAGTGTCATTGAGTTTTCTTCTACAGTACATGAAGTCTCTGCTGTGCAAGATAAGAAACCTGAGTGTCAAACCACTCTTATATTGTTGACACACGGCCGCTGACTGTGAAAGACTCGAATGTGGGACTCTTATCAGTTCTGAACACAATCTCGTGTCTAAGAGAAGCAACGAAGATGAACTCAGATCAGCTTTTCCTGTGCAGATCCTAAACAGAAAAGACAAATGAACTGTTCTGAGATCAGCAGGACTCAGGTTTGATGGATGTACCGCGTGATGTGAGATTGTGAGTGAATGTGGAACTGTTCTGAGATCAGCGCACCGTGTGTTGGTTCATGAAGTAAAGCTACACAGTGATGCGGCTACATTCCATGAGCGTTATGATGTGAAACAGCAAAGCACAGGGAAACAATGATCACATTCATCACATTCATCCGTCATTTTCCTCTCCTTTTATCTCACGCGTTCTCCCTCCCCTTTCATGAGATTTTACCTGCACCTCAACCGAAGGTGGCCCTTTGAAGAGGCGATACTGACACCGGACTAGACCTGCCAACCCTCGCGGCCTGTAATGTCACGTAGATCAAACACTTACAGTGGCACCTCAAGTATTCCCCATAGTCTGAATGTCAAATTAGCGCCATTAGTTTTTAAAATGTCAAGCAAAAACATTCGACAAAGTGATTAAGAGTTTAAAAACAATAGTAATTATATCCCAGCCTGATCTCACAAGGAAACGTGACTATTTTACATTTAGTCAGTTTAGTGGCTAACTTGTTTGAATTTCTACGAGTTTATTAAGGGTGTCAGGATCCTCCGAATCCTTGATTTGATTACATTTTTGATTCTAAATTCACGGTTCGATTCGATTTTCGATTATGAATATTTAATTAATTAATAACGAATTCATTATTTGTGGCCTACCGTTTAAACTACCTGACCTGCATGGTCTTTGTTTTACCCATAAACAAATCATACAGTAAATGAATAAAGGCAAGATACACACATAATGACCAGCTGTCAATCACTTTTTCTGCGGGACTCATGAATAGGCAGTGATCTGTGTCGTTATAATGGCGTCAGTAAAAAAGACGCACAACCAACAGGAACCAGCCAACAGTATCTGAGGTGTTCGCTAAAATGATTAAGTACAAGTGAGTGAAAGATTGAAGCAGTCTATTGACCCGCTGACTGCCTGGACCCGCTGTCTCGAGCGCATGACTGTGTGTGCGTCTGTGTCTGTGTGTGAATGAGTGAGTGTGGTCATGTGATGTGCGTTTGCAGCGGTAGTGAGGAAGGAGGGCTGCTCAGAAATGCTACACGCCAGTGTGGATGTGGATCATTGTCGTTCTAATATGGGATTTAAAAACAAAGACCTATTAGTGTAAGTAAGTAAGTAAGTAAGTAAAGTTTATTTATAAAGCACATTTACTTCAGTTTGGCACTGACCAAAGTGCTGAACAAAACCATAGCACACACTCTAAAAGAGTAAAAGATAACAATAAAAGTAATAATAGGAATAAAAGTATTACAGCAACAACCACAATAAAGATTAAAAGCCTGGGAATGCAATAGAATAAAAATGTGTCTTAAGTCTGGACTTAAAAATAGAGAGAGAAGAAGCACTTGTAATATCCGGTGGTAGCTGGTTCCACAAACGAGGAGCAGCGACTGCAAAGGCTCTATCACCTTTCAGTTTAACTCGTGACCGAGGAACTTGAAGTAAAATTTTATTTGAGGACCTAAGAGACTGAGGAGTTGACTGTAAGTTAATAAGCCTGAGTAAACAGGGCCTGAGTGTGTACTTTTTGCGAGCGGGTTTGCAACAAAGGCGGGGTAGAGGATCGCGATGCGCCCATCGTCTATTGGCCCAACCCTAATACATACATAGCAGAGCTTGCAAACTGTGTTTTTTTTTTTTGTCGACAACACGAACGTTGTCAACATAACTCACTGGAAGTCCAAAATACTTCCACACCAGCGACTTCATTGAAAGAGGAGAGGGTTTAAGCTCTGTCGACGGGTCTCCTGCGTCTGCAGTTTAACAAGCACTTCAACAAGCCTGTTTTTTCCGGCTTGGCAAGCCAAGCTGACGTGACATGGGGGCGTGGCAGCAACGACGATTCCATTTTTTGATTCGATAATCGAAATTGAACATAAATTTCAATCGATTTCGATTTCAAATCGAAATCGTGACACCCTTAGAGTTTAGTCATAGAAAAATAGGATTTTTAAAAGGAGGCGTGGCACCAAACCCCACCCCTAAACACAGCTATCAATGGGGGATGAGCAAACCGTACTCAATTGTACAAATGATATCGTACTAATTCATACGAATTAGTCACTATATCAAAAAGTTACACGTCGCCACTCTATAATACATTAGTATATTTTAATAACAAACAATTAAATAGCACATCTTTGCATATTAGCATATTATCCCGCATAGCAAAATTTCTCTGGCCCACACAATCAGGTTATGCTTGGCCCACATGCCGCAGTGAATTACAGTACATTACTGGACCAAATCTGGCTTCCAGACAAGAGCCAAACACGGACCATATCTGGGCCAAGTCTCAGCCAATAACTCATAACTGGGCCTGAACTGGGCCAGATAGATTGGTGTGTCACGATTGCAATGAAATCGATAAACCCAAGAAGCGTTGCGCTTTAGGCACACTATGGGCATGCTTTTTCTCAAAGTGACCTGATAGGTAGAATTTTTTTTCTTTACTCAAATTATTTTAATGTATTTCCCTGCTGAAAAATCCAGCTTAAACCAGCCTAGGCTGGTTGGCTGGTTTTAGCTGGTCAACCAGGCTGGTTTTAGAGGGGATTTGGCCATTTCCAGCCTGGTCTTAGCTGGTCAGGCTGGAAAATGACCAGCTAAATCCAGCTAAAACCAGCTTGACCAGCCTGGTTTTGGCTGGTCTCCCAGCCTGGCTAGGCTGGTCAATCTGGTTTTAGCTGGTCATCTCCCAGCCTGACCAGCTAAGACCAGGCTGGAAATGGCTGGAAACCAGCCTGGAAATGGCCAAAACCCCTCTAAAACCAGCCTGGTTGACCAGCTAAAACCAGCCAACCAGCCTAGGCTGGTTTAAGCTGGATTTTTCAGCAGGGTTTAAATGTGGGTCAAGACTGGCCAAACTCACCTGGCCCACATATCATTTTTAAATCTGGGCAAAATACTATGTTTTACATCTGGCCCAAATCTTGTGTGCTGCCTTAAAGACGGTGCCACCTCTGCCAAACCCTGGCCATGTTTGGCCCACATGTTGTATGCTAGTTTGCACACGTTTCTGGCACACACAATGTAGGTAAACCATATATGGTTACGACGAATGTTAATGTTATTAACATCTTCTTGAACATCGTCATCGATATATTTTGATATATATGGTTAATAAACATTGTACACAATAAACAACAGTGTCTATTTCACAAATATTATGATCAAGACGCGCAAATAGGGAGTATTTCCGATCGCCATTCAATATAATAGACTGAACAGTTTTCTATCAGTCATCATAGATGATCAGTCATTATTATCTGACAGAGTCATTTTAGCAGATACTCATTTGCTGGCCTTGCTAAACGATCTAAATTGGACAGGTTTAATTTATATAATGGATTCATTTATAACGAAGAAAATAATAGCAAGTTAATATAGGCAATAATACATTTTATATGTAATAAAAATATTTTTACATGCCATAAATGTATAAGACTATATTAATATTTTACTCAAGCTATTAAATAGTGTGTATTTGCTTATTTTTCTAGTAAGCAATGTATTGTTTATAACCCAAAATTTAGCAACAGAAACAAAATAACTATTAATAATTAATTAAAAAGAAATAATATTAAGTAGCTGTAACAGTTTAGTAAAAGATAGTAGTTTATAATCAAATAATCAGTTAAGATAATCAGTTTATAACTATATTATACATTGTTCACATGATTAACTATAGTAATTTATTTTAATGTGACACATTGTTGTTTGCTTTTTATATTTTACAACAAAGTGATTTTAACCAAGTATGATTAGATTAAGATCCTGAATTAGTTTATTACACTTAATCCTACAATTAGGCGGTCTATATATGTTTTCTTTGTTTATCTGGACACGTGAATAAAGTCATAAGTGTTTAACCAATTATTTAACAAGATGTTAAAATAATTGTTACGATATGATAATAATGACTGAAATAGGAAATCATATCTGTGAAATTTAATAGGTGGCGATAATGCTAAAGAGTTAGTTAGTTACCATATATGGTTTGCCCTAATCGTGTGTGCTAGATTGTGTGTGGCTGAAATGTGTGTGGTTCTGCGGGCCTGCAGCTCGCTTCAGTTGGAAGTAACGTTACATGAACATACTGAAATAATAGTCTCTGCTACTTCCGGTTCATTTTAATAAAAAGTGTTTAGTTGACTTTATTTAAACCCATCAACTTGTCATTTTTAAGGCAACGAGTTTACTCACTTTTTTAATGTCGCTGGAAAAAGCTCATATTTGTTATGCAGTCTATATTGCTGTGTGAAAAGTACACAAAAAATCAGTGGATGAAATCAGAGTTGAATCAGGGATGTCGTTACTAAATCAGAACTCCACAGGTGAACCAGTATATGTTTCATATAGAACCTGCATGTCTGCTTAGATGTGCTATGAATGACCCTGATATGAAAATGTGCAATCCTGGAATCTTGTAAACAATCTTCAAAATATGAGTATAGGTATAACAAAAACCATCATCGCCCTTTACTGAAGCACAGCACCACCTGGTGGTACCGCAGAAGAATAAGGTCTAGTGGAGGCTGTACATTACTTGAACTGATTCAAAGCTGCAAAATTAAACTATTATCAATAAGGCAATGTGATTAACATGTAAACCTTTATATAAATGCAACCGATCCTGTTTTATATGTTTTATGAGCTCAAATTCATTTAGTGGATTAGTGTTGCCTCAAACACCCACACAAACCTAATAAATACAGTGCTCTGAGTCAGCATAATTGAGTACACCCCATTATAAAAATGAATATTTTAGCGATTTCTCAGTGAATATAGGCAATTTATTTTGGTGCGTTTAAACAAAGCAGATTTATTAAATAGATATATTTATTAATATAATATTTTAATAACCAAACATATTTAGGAATTGAAAGATAATACAATTAAATTCAAGCAAAATATTGAAAAAAAAAATTACAGCCTACAAAACTACATTTTTCTTTCTTTTTTTTTTTGCTTATCTTGATTTTTCCTCTTTTTTTAAATTTGTATTTAATATTTTTCTATAACATATACATTTCGGGCGACGCAGTGGCACAGTATGTAGTGCTGTCGCCTCACAAATACAACATATAAAAATTCAGATTTATTAAATTGCAATGCATCCGGAAAGTATTGATAGCGCTTTATCTTTTCCACAATTTTTTATGTTACAGCCTTATTCCAAAATAGATTAAATTCATTTATTCCCTCAAAATTCTACACACAATACCCCATAATGACAATGTGAAAAAAGAGATTTTGAAATTTTTGCAAATTTATTAAAAATAAAAAACCTGAAAAATCACATGTACATCAGTGTTCACAGCCTTTGCCATGAAGCTCTAAGTTGAGCTCAGGTACATTCTGTTTCACTGATCATTCTTGAGATGTTTCAGCAGCTTCATTGGAGTTCACCTGTGCTAAACTCAGTTGATTGGACATAATTTGAAAAGGCAGACACCTGTCTATATAAGGTCCCAGGGTTGACAGTGCATGCCAAAGCACAAACCAAGCATGAAGACAAAGGAATTGTCTGTAGACCTCCGAGACAGGATTGTTTCTAGGCACAAGGCTGGGGAAGGGTAGAGAAAAAATTCTGTGGCTCTGAAAGTTCCAATGAGCACAGCGGCCTCCATCATCCGTAAGTGGAACCACCAGGACTCTTCCTAGAGCTGGCCGGCCATCTAAGCTGAGTGATCAGGAAGAAGGGCCTTAGTCAGGGAGGTGATCAATATCTTGATAGATAGAGCTCCAGTGTTCTTCTGTAGAGAGAGGAGAACCCTACAGAAGGACAACCATCTGTGCAGCAATCCACCAATCAGGCCTGTATGGTAGAGTGGCCAAACGAAAGCCACACCCTGCCTGGAGTTTGCCAAGAGACATCTGAAGGACTCTCAAACCATAAGAAACAAAACTCTCTGGTCTGATAAGACTAAAATTGAACTCTTTGGGGTAAATGCCAGGCGTTACGTTTAGAGAAAACCAGGCAGCTCTCATCACCAGGCTAATAGCATCCCTACAGTGAAGCATGGTGGTGGCAGCATCATGCTGTGGGGATGTTTTTCAGCAGCAGGAACTGGAAGAGTAGTCAGGATAGAGGGAAAGATGAATGCAGCAATGTACAGAGACATCCTGAATGAAAACCTGCTTCAGAGTGCTCTTGACCTCAGACTGGGGCAACTGTTTATCCTCCAGCAGGACAATAACCCAAAGCACACCGCCAAATTATGAATGGAGTGGCCTCACAGCAACTCGGTGAATGTCCTTGAGTGGCCCAGCCAGAGCCCAGACCCGAATCCTATTGATAATCTCTGGAGAGATCTGAAAATGGCTGTACACCGTCGCTTCCCATCCAACCTGATAGAGCTTGAGAGGTACTGCAAAGAGGAATGGGCAAAAATTACCAAAGGCAGGTGTGTCAAGCTTGTGTGATCATATTCAGAAAGACTTGAGGCTGTAATCGCTGCCAAAGGGGCATCAACGCAAAGGCTGTGAACACTGATGTGCATGTTTTCAGGTCTTTTATTTTTAATAAATTTGCAACAATTTCAAAAAATCTTTTTCCACATTGCCATTATGGGGGGTTATGTGTAGAATTTTGAGGAAATAAATGAATTTAATCCATTTTGGAATAAGGCTGTAACATAAAACAATGTGAAAAAAAGTGAAGCACTATCAATACTTTCCGGATGCACTGTACAATTGTCAATAATTCAAATAAACACTATTCAAATTTAGATTGTTTTGGCATTTTATTAGCTCCCAGTGTAAAATCCTGCATTTTTAGTCTATTCTGATAAACACTGTAAAAAAAACACTGCATTCCATTCAATTTCTTTTTGTTGTCCCAACACAAATCGATAAAGTTAACCTAATTGTTTTCACAAATGTAAGCGGATTTAACATGAAACAATTAAGTTGTCCCAAAACAAACCCAAGAATTGTGTTGATTCAGCTCATTTTAGACAAGTAGCTTGAACAAACAGCAAACATCATTCTTTTGAGTGAAGGAGAAAATCAAAAGGAATTGCAAATCTGTATTTGGGACACATCTTAGGGTGGAAATGTTTAGGGATCAAAGTTATGCTGTCCTACGTCTAGATAAAAACACTATAGTATCATAGGCATATAATTCAAGCCTCATCACGCAGATCCCCGCTCTGTGGTTTGACTTCTTGAAATGAGAGACACTTTACGCAGTTGCTTTAGGGAAAACAAATATGCATCCTACAGAAGCGGAGATCTTTTTGGAAGGAGTACACAGGATAGTGTCACCCAACCTGTAGGGGGGAAAAGATGAAGAAAATAATAGTTAGAATGCGGTTTCTGTGGTATGCGGCCGTGAAAGATCTGCCTGTTGTGTCTTGCAAAAGTCAGTTTCTGAAATATGACAGTTTGTCTAATATATGCAAACCCTGCATGCATGTGCAGGGTCACATCTACAGAATAGTCACATTTTGGTGTCGGGTTTTTTGTTCCTAATGTATAGACAGACGGACTGCTGAAGTAGATTTGTTTCGTATTTAACCCTTTCAGTGTCTTGGATGACAGTGATGTCAATAGGTGCTCAAGCTAAATTGCTCCGAGCTGTGTTTAATTCATATGGTAAGCTCACACACTCTTGTACAACTATCTTTATGGGTACTTCCCATCAGGGTGCAAATTATACATTGACGATCAAGGGGGTCAACTTTTTCGGTAATATTTGTGTGAAACATGCTTAAAGTAATCAAATGTATGTATTTATTTCTACTATATCTCACTTTTTAATAAATTGTTTTTAAGTTTTCAGTGTTTTGAGAGATATTTAGTGTATTCTGTCATAAAGTATACCCTGATTTGCCATTTCAGAGGTTACTGTAGGTCAAACTATAAACTGCAGCAATTTTACTTTACTTTTAGGCTGTATAAAGAAACAAACAGCTTTTTTTTTTTTTTTTACAAAAAAGTGTCTATCGGTGATGTACAGTTGAAGTCAGAATTATTAGCCCCCCTGAATTATTATAATAATAATAATAATAATTTTTATTTATATAGCGCCTTTCCAGAGCTCAAGGACACTTTACAAGGAATGCAACAAAAGGATAAACAAACATACATGAGGTCAAATATAACAAACATGAATAACACAATCGAAACCTAAGAGACATATGAACAGGATAGTGGTGGATCAGATTAAGTGGTCAGTTTGGTAGATCAGATGCAAAGCATTCAGAAAATAAGTGAGTCTTAAGTAAGGATTTGAATTCAGAGATATTATTAGCAGAGCGAAGTGAGTGTGGTAGAGAGTTCCAGAGTTTGGGTGCAATTCAGCTCCCATGTTTCCCCAATTTCTGTTTAACTGAGAGAAGATTTTTTCAAGACATTTCTAAACATAATAGTTTTAATAACTCATGATGACAATACATAATATTTGCCTAGATATTTTTCAAAACACTTCTATACTGCTTAAAGTGATATTTAAAGGCTTAACTAGGGTAACTAGGTATGTTAGGGTAATTAGGCAAGTTATTTTAACGATGGTTTATTCTGTAGACTACTGAAAAAAAAAATTGCCTCGGCTGGGTCAGTTGGCGTTTCTGTGTGGAGTTTGCATGCTCTCCCTGTGTTTGCGTGGGTTTCCTCCGGGTGCTCCGGTTTCCCCCACAGTCCAAAGACATGCGCTATAGGTGAATTGGGTATGACAAATTGTCCGTTGTGCATGAGTGTGTGAATGAGTGTGTATGGATGTTTTCCAGAGGTGGGTTGCAGCTGGAAGGGCATCCGCTGCATAAAGCATGTTCTGGATAAGTTGGCGGTTCATTCCGCTGTGGCGACCCCAGATTAATAAATGGATTATAACTCCAGCTAGCAGAGGGGGGGTTCCAGTAATGCTCATTAGGGAGAGGGTGGACAGGAGAATCTGACGATTCATCATATCAAAATCAGAGGATATTACCGGTAAAAAAAAAACCCTGATTATTTGCACGTTGCTTTGGCAAATCCACAGTGTAACATTCAAAGCTTGTAGTGTTTGCTCCACCTGGTGTCATGTTTTTAAAAAGACAGCTTCTTTTCGACATATGTTAGTTCTCATCTTGACCCTGTCTCTATTTCTTGTGAGTTGTTATGTTATTCATAAAATATAAAGAAAAAATGGGTCATCCTTCGCCAATGCTTTATTTTTTTAGTCAAACATATTTTACTTTTCATCAGGAATTTGATAGACCCTCCAGAATTTTGTGATTCTGAAATTACAGATATTAATGTCAAAATTAATAAATTGTTGCAAAACTCAGATGAGCTTGCCATTTTTATAAATTGCTGCAGATTACTGCCCATGGATTGTTTGTCGGTGCATCACGTGACATTATTATATAGTAACTAAAAACCTAAAACTTTAAAATAAAACAAATAAAAATAAATTAGGATTTACAATTTAAATCCTATTAAATCCATTTACTTTGGTTGCAGTTGATTGTGTTTTGGCTTAGCACAAAGTTAAAAATAATTCCATGTTAACCATATACAATAAATAAAGCTGAAAATTTACTAAAACATTCATGTTGTTTTAAACCTGGACGATTTTACTTAATTTATTTTGAAGATGTAGGCTAACAAAATAGGGGTTGCAATAACATTCAGTATATATATAACATTCAGTATATATATATAACATTCAGTATATATATATATAACATTCAGTATATATATATAACATTCAGTATATATATATAACATTCAGTATATATATATAACATTCAGTATATATATATATATATATATATATATATATATATATATATAACATTCAGTATATATATATATATATATATATATATATATATATATATATATATATATATATATATATATATATATATATATATAACATTCAGTATGTATATATATATATATAACATTCAGTATATATATATATATATATATATATATAACATTCAGTATATATATATATATATATAACATTCAGTATATATATATATATATATATATATATATATATATATATATATATATATATAACATTCAGTATGTATATATATATAACATTCAGTATGTATATATATATATAACATTCAGTATATATATATATATATATAACATTCAGTATATATATATATATATATATATATATATATATATATATATATATATATATATATATATATATATATATATATGAATACTTTTTAAATAATATATTTAATTATACATACTTTATATACAATTTAATAAATTAAAAAAAAGAATATATATAGGTTTTGCGTTGGTGTATATTTATTAAATACAGTTTGATTTGTAATGTGATAAATAATGAACATAGCCTACTTAGTATAATAATAAAATACAATTTAATGGGTTGTTTAACTAATACTAGGTATAATTTCTGTTTTTACATTACTGTTATGGGTGGGGTTGGGCTGGAGCTTAATAAAATACAATTATTGTGTAATTTAACAACTAAAACAATTCTAACTTGTTAGCTAGAAGCTGCATCACTTCTAGCAAAACCCCTACGCTGTTGCTTTAAGGAAACTCGTCACTTTTCAGAATGACGGAGCACATGTCCCAGCATGCATCGCTCCGCCTCAGTAGTAACCTACGGCGGGTATTTCCACGCTACTATGTTTTGCGTTCAAACATGCGTATATTTTGAACGCTCCGCATGAAGTTAATGTGTTTTTACGGTCTTTTATTTTGAGTGTGTTCGTTCCTGTTTGAAATCTTGAAGCACTGACTTAGTGAAGAGTGAGACAGACAATAATGAAAGTAACAGACCCGGCTACAGTGCCCGCGCTGCTCGTGAACTGTGCGCTGAGCGCGTGCTCAGGTCTGGACATCACCGCTGTCACTCTGTGAGGGATGTGGCGGGAGCTTTATATCATTCTGCAGGAAACCGGCACGCGCACAAGCTACCCTCGCAGACTAATTTCATAACCATAACCTGTGAATATAGTTAGTGTTAATCTGTAAGTATGGAGAAGGTCGGTCTGCTCGTGCTGCTCTTTATCCTGACGTCCAGTTTGACAAACGCCGCCAAACTCAACATACCTAAAGTTTTATTACCTCTCGCCAGAAGCACAAAAATTAATTTTACACTGGAAGCAACTGAGGGATGTTATCGATGGTAAGTACACGGAATATATCTTTATATGTTTATTTATTATCGTTATTAGGATGTACTAATATATCGTGTGTTATGAATAGACGTGTCACGTGACAGAAGTTGAGTACCTGCAGCAGTGATAACATGGTGCCTTATGAATTATTAAGAGGACTTGTCATATGCAACAATAAAATTGTTATAACGATGAATTCAGAAATTCAAGCACGTGGTGCTGCTGTGAGAGAGGATGTGATGCTTGTTCTGCTTTAGCTGCTATAAATGACAAAATGGAAAAAATACATTTTATTTTTATTATTTATTTATTTTTATTTTATTAAAAAAATAAAAAAATAATAAAAAAAACTGTTAATTCCCCAGAATTAACATCTAGTAGGACATCTAGTAGGCTTCTTCCGGTGACACATTTTCTTTCTATGATTGATCGTTCAAGCTTTTGTCACTGTATACAAAATTATGACAATATTGATCTAAACTGTGAATAAGATTACTTAAATGTGTCACCAAAAATACTTGGTGTCTTACTTTTTGTATACATATTTAGAATAATAAATGTATAAACTAATTAAATTGCAAAAGGGTTATACAATAGGTCACATTTTATGATAAATGCTCATTAGTAAACATTAGCTAGTGCATTAAATTCAACAGTGAGAAATAGCCATAGTATAGTTATATGATACATTTCTAAAAAAAAACAAACAAACAAAAGTTTATTACTCATTAACTCGACTATGACTTTTGATTTGAATGCTTTATTAGGCATTAGTTACCATCACTTAATTTTAATTCATCTTTATTTCTGTAGTGCTTACAGTGTAGATTGTGTCCAATTAGCTTGGAATAGATGAAAAAAAGAAAGTAAAAGCCATAATATTTCAATCATCACGTAAGATTATATGCTAGTAGCTTATAGTTGTAATTACATTGACTTTATTTGAATTGAACGGATGTTAACAAATGCACCAATGGCCAATAAATGAGCACATAATTGTCAATGTCGTAGGCTAGATTAGCATGTACATATGTTCATGTTTGAATATTAAACACAGATTAGGTCAGGGGTCACCAACATGTAGCCCGCGAGGATTACATGAGTTGGCCGTGGACCTGTTATAAAATTAGCTTACCAAAGCACCACATACCAGTAAGCTGCATCCAATTTTTTTTGTAGCTATTCTTTTTAAATCACACTTGCATTGGTTGATATTTATCTGTTTCCAATCATTGTTGACAACTGTTGTGAGAAATCATTAACGTGATCAGTGTCTTCACATAGATGAATATCATTAATTATTAATAACATATAATTAAAAGTAAATTGAGCAAATGTGTTATTTGGAAGTGTGTTTCAAACTGGTAGTCCTTCACATTAAACAATACCCAAGAAGTAGCTCTCAGTTTCCAAAAGGTTGGTGACCCCTGGATTAGGTCTTTAAGCATTTGGTGCTGTCGTGACTGCCAAATAGCACAATATGAATATTATTTTTAAAAAGCTTGTTCAAAGATTACATAATAAATAATTATTTGTGTTATTGATATTGGTATTGAGTGTAGATTGTGTCCAATCAGCTTGGAATAGATGAAGAAAAGAAAGTAAAAGCCATAATATTTCAATCATCACGTAAGATTATATGCTAGTAGCTTATAGTTGTAATTGCATTGACTTTATTTGAATTGAACGGATGTTAACAAATGCACCAATGGCCAATAAATGAGCACATAATTGTCAATGTCGTAGGCTAGATTAGCATGTACATATGTTCATGTTTGAATATTAAACACAGATTAGGTCAGGGGTCACCAACATGGTGCCCGCACCAGGTAGCCCGCGAGGATTACATGAGTTGCCCGTGGACCTGTTATAAAATTAGCTTACCAAAGCACCACATACCAGTAAGCTGCATCCAATTTTTTTGTAGCTATTCTTTTTAAATCACACTTGCATTGGTTGATATTTATCTGTTTCCAATCATTGTTGACAACTATTGTGAGAAATCATTAACATGATCAGTGTCTTCACATAGATGAATAACATTAGTTATTAATAACATTTAATTAAAAGTAAATTGAGCAAATTTGTTATTTGGAAGTGTGTATCAAACTGGTAGCCCTTCACATTAAACAATACCAAAGAAGTAGCTCTCAGTTTCCAAAAGGTTGGTGACCCCTGGATTAGGTCTTTAAGCATTTGGTGCTGTCGTGACTGCCAAATAGCACAATATGAATATTATTTTTAAAAAGCTTGTTCAAAGATTACACAATAAATAATCATTTGTGGTATTTTCGTGTGTCCATGATACTATTATTTAGATTATTCAAAATGTTGAAAATGAGTTTATACCTGATTTCTAGAGGTCATTTTCCTGAACATTGTTAGCCAGTAAAGAAGCAAGAGGAGGACTGAAAGAGGATAAATGAAATCATTCTGACGCAAGTCAAATTGTGGTGCTTTCTGTCTCCACAGGTCATCCAACCGGCCGGAGGTGGCCAGTATCGAGGCTGTGGACGTGGATGAGCGTCAGTGCTCTCACAGGGCGGTTCTGCAAGCCCGCTCGACTCAACCGTCCAGACTTACCAGTATCATCCTCGCTGAGGACATCTGTGAGTGCCAGCTGACTGGTCTTTTTTTGATCATGAAGGCGAGGGGTGCCCAAACTGCCCTGCAGATTTTAGCTCCAACTTTCCTCAACACACCTGCACAGATATTTCTAGAAAGCCAAGTAAGAGCTTGATTAGCTAGCCCAGGTGTGTTTGATTGGGGTTTGAACTAAAGGTGCAGTAGGTGATTGTCTTCAGAAGCATTTTTTGTTGTGCTGGTTGGAAGTCTCTTCACAGTTCAATAGTAATTATTAAATTAAATGATCTAAGTGTATTTATATGTATTTTTATGTTCTGGGTAAAGCATAAAACTGAAAAATGTTCATACAATTAAATATTGTCGAGCCGACATCTCCCATAATTCTGATAAGCAGCTCAAACTGTCTGTCAGCAAATGTAGATTCGGACTTCTGCGCATCTGTTTACGCAGATGTGCCATTCGCGCGTGTGTTCGTCTGCATAAGCACCGCGCGTTCACGAGATAATCTCGGAATTGAAATGCTGAATTGAAACTTTTAAAAATCCTGAATAAGTATTAGAGTAACTTTTGCACGCTGGAGGAAGGACGACACCATGGTTGAAGTGTTACTGTTAGACAGGTAATGTTCTGTTTTAAAACTGTTTTAGTCAGGCTAAGCTTATGTTAAGAGTGTGTTCTGTTATGAATGACTTATATGCACAGACGTGTTGTTCAGCCACTGAAATCTCCCGGTGAAAGATTGAAGTGATTTTTTTTTTTCAGTTTTATAAGGTCCTTTGACACAATCGATAATGTAGATTTGTATTTAGTTTAACAACAAACATCAGAAAATAGCGCTATTCCGCCTAGCCTGCTTTATTGAGCTGAAGTTGCTTTTATATTCACATCGGTTCATTTTTAAACAATGACAGCCTTCCTATACTGTTAACCATGCTACTCTGAATATTCGCTCTAAAATGGTATGTAGGTATATCTTAGTTATACATGTAATTCCTGATTCCAAATTGTCTGTCTGCTGTTGTGACGCAGTGCGCCCGCTCTTGATTTCGGGAGGCATGGCTTTGAATCACAGTCCCTCCCCGCCGTCCAAAGATAATATGCCAAGCGGTTAGCATTTTGGCAGATCATCTACTGCAACTTTAACTTTGCAGGACACCGGCCTTCCAGGACCGAGTTTCTAGGCCATAGTTCTCAAACTTGATTCCTTAACGTTTTAGTTACCTCATAAAGAAAAAAATTGTTGGATTGCATTTCTTAACTACTTATGTCGCTAGGTAACACACAGTACCGGAATTAATACATATACTGTGAAAAATCTGAAAATATGAAGTGTAAGAACAATTTATTTAAAAAATATTCAAAATAAAACATTTTTGACTACTAAATCACCTTTATTTTTTAAGGAATGCTGGAAAAAATATTTCAAATTCTCATTTAACATGCTTTATTATATATTTTTTTTACAATAAAACCAAAATCAAGGGTAGTAGTGCAACAGGATTATGTTTGTTTGATTATGGACGGAAATGTAAAACATGGAGCAAATCGCTCGCTTTAATGGCAAATGGATCAATCGCTTGCTTTTTTAATGCCTAATCATCTAGTTCAGTGGTTCTCAAACTTTTTTCACCAAGTACCACCTTAGAAAAAAATCGTCTCTCCAAGTACCACCTTACGACGCTATTTTTTTAACCAGTATTAAAAAATAGCGTTGTAGGCCTAATTAAGCAGCTACAGGTGTGCACAGTTTAAAAACGATGCAGATTACTTCCTACTATTAAGAATATGTATTATTGTCAGTCACTTTAAACATTTTAAATAGTCTGAACATTAACTGTGCTTGTAGATAAAAAAAAAAGTTTTAGTAAAATGTGCTTTTAAAAGTTCATTAAAAAATGGCGCTGTTCTTAAAAAGTAAAAAGAAAACTGCTGTACTTAAATCTAAAGTATTCATTGTAGCCTATTCATCAAAAGCTGGAAATGCTGCTTGGACCTTATAAATATAGGCTATATGTCATATTCATACACTTTCAGACAAATCTTGAAATAAATGTTAAATGTACATATGACAGGGTTCATACAGGCACAGCCTAATGAAAATCAATTCCAGCACTTATTTTTTTTCAAGACTGACATGCTATGTATTGAAGACCTGAAATGTATTCTCAGCAACCCATAAAACATTATATAGGAATAGATACAAATAAAAAACATTAAAAATAATATTTATTAATCATATATTAATAATATAATAAACCTGCACTAAATGCTTGTGAAATCTTTTTTGTACTCAAGTAAAAAT
Source organism: Danio rerio (assembly GCF_052040795.2). Taxonomy (NCBI): domain Eukaryota; kingdom Metazoa; phylum Chordata; class Actinopteri; order Cypriniformes; family Danionidae; genus Danio; species Danio rerio. The sequence continues at coordinate 4,496,923 of NC_141043.1, forward strand.
ACTATTACACTGCTAAAATAACACAAATTTTAGTAAATAATGCTAATATTAGGTAAAAGTACAAAGTACTCTTTTAAAAAGTACTAGTTGGTTACTTTTGAATAAAAAAATCAGATTTTCATTATGAAATCACTTTTTTTAAGTGTAAACCTGATTTAATGGTTTGATTGCTTAAATCTCAAAGCTACATGTATAATTTGCACTAACAAAGGAAGTATGGTCGATTTTTCCTTTCATGACAATTAATCTTTTTCAATAGCACTGGTAAAACTACCAAATAATCTTTAAGGCCATAGAGACACTTTTTGCCCATTTTTTAAAAAAATATATTTTTAAGCTTTGAAAGGTTAAAGTATATGGTAAAAAGATTTTTATTTAGCCTTTTATTTACATATTTTACACAATTTTTCTTTAGAATATGGCAAATTTGTTTCTTCAATAGCTGTACATCACATGTAGATTTTATTTTACACTTGATCTTAATATAAAATAGAAACGTAAAAAAAAATACAAGTACACTGTCAGTAAAAAATAAAACAAATGACTTTATTTTACTTGAGGTATTTGAAATGTGACAACAATACATTTATCAAAGCAGTGCTTTAAGAGTCTTATTGTAAATTTTGATAAATAAACAATAGGTAACAATGGATTGCTTTGATCTGTAATGCTTTAAGACAGATCAGAATACAGCTAAATGTATAAATCACACAAATACCTCATCCAGAAACATTTCCAGCATAATTATTTTGTCGTAAAGAAACAAAAAACCTCCACCTTTGCTAAAGTTTCACTTAACAACACAGCCAAATAAGAAGACCATTAGCATTGTTATCGATCATGCATCAATCTATTTCTAAATACTTCATAACTTTAAATACTTTTGACTAAATTTAGTCAAGGAGCAAAGATAAATAATGTCTACTTTAATAGTGGAGAGATCGCGATTGTATTCTATCTGAGCACACAGGCGATCATGAGAGGACTTGCAGTTCATTTGAAAAAAGCATATTTAAGAGCTCGCATATCTGTTTTAGTGATTTGCGTACATGAATGCGCTCTCGTGTTAAAATAAAGCACTCGCCACATTTGCAGAAATGAGTAATTGCGCAATACCTCCATTCCCGCGCCGCCATTCAGAATGTATTTAGAGGAGTGACAGGTCAGAGGCGAGAGACTGGCTGTCGGAGAGCGAAACGTGTTTGTAGATCATCAAAAAGGCAGGAAATATGTCCGCGGTTTAATTACTCTGCTAGACATCTCTATAGTGAAAACATCCGAGAAGCATTAATCCAACAAAACATTTGTTTTTAAGTAGTTTTTTCTGTCTCTGCAACACAGAAAGCATTTGTCCCGCCCTTACGTTTCACGCAACTAGACAAGGTCGACTGTGATTGGCTACTTTTCATGTCAGTCAAATCACGCTTCAGAATCAATTCTTAAACTTCGGAAACTGATTTATAGCAGCTTATGACACAATGCACTAAAATAAACACTCTAAACACAGCGCTGTGATCCTACACTTCACAAAACAGCCAATGCTGATCAGATCGATGTTATATTACACATTTGAGGATTAAAAGTGTTAATTGTTTCTTTCATTATTCAGCGATTCCTCCGCGTACCACTAGGAGGAAGCCCGCGTACCACTAGTGGTACGCGTACCACAGTTTGAGAACCACTGATCTAGTTTAATCCTGCCCCTTTTCGCAGCGCCGTACGACAGAACTTCGCACACACAAACTCTAGTGTGACTGCGGCTTATGTGTGTTGAAGCAGGGTTGGGGCTAAACGTAAGTGTTAGCCGGTTTTAAGAGTTTGTTTTTCTTTTTTGTGTGTTTTTGTAGTTTGGCCATACAGTGATTTTCTTATTTTTTATTTTTTGTAAACCAACAATGCTGTGTGTAAACCATTACTTAAAACAGTCATTCTTTAAATGACTTTAACAGTCATTATATAAAACAGTCAAAACATCGTTAACCATTTGGTAGAGCGGGCAGTCAAAGCGTTAAGGCAGGGATGTCAATCTCAATTCCTGGAGGGCCACAGCCCTGCACAGTTTAGTTCCAAACCTAATTAAACACACCTGATCAAACTAATTGAGTCCTTCAGGCTTGTTTGAAACCTACCAGTAAAGTTGCGGTCACACTGGACTTGTCTCCCCATAGACTTCCATTCATACGCACGCGAATGCGTCAGACCGGAAACGCAAGGTCATGCGTCAAGTTTCGCAGGTTGCTGCGGTGCAAAGTTCAAGCTTGGTGAACTCTGACCTGCGAAATCGCATCACTTGACTGCGTGAGACCAATCGAGGATCAAAACATGACCTCTCTGGACAGAAATGTAAAACATGGAGCAAATCGCTCGCTTTTTTAATGTCTAACAATCTTGTTTAATCCTGCATCTTTTTGCAACACCGTGCGACAGAATTTCGCACACACAAACTCTTGTGATTGCAGCTTAAGTGTGATGAAGCAGGGTTGGAGCTAAACATAAGTGTTAGCCGGTTTTAAGAGTTTGTTTTTCTTTTTTGTGTGTTTCTGTAGTAATACAATGATTTTAGCAGCTTCTGTTTGCTAACACACACTGCAATTGTCCCATGTAAGATCTGATGTAGTTTAGTGCTTCAGTGGTGTGAGAGTCTGCTGGTGGTGTGCTTTCAGTGACGGGACAGGTACTGCGATGTGATGCTATAGTGGACGTCATCAGTGAGATCCAGATCGAGTCGACCACACGAGAGCTTCATCTGGAGGACTCTCCACTGGAGCTGAAGATCCATGCGCTCGATTCAGAGGGTGAGTCAAACCTGCTGACCTGCTCAGACTTGCAGGAAGGGGCTGAGAGGTCAAAGGTGTAGCTCAGCTCTCAGGGTCATTTGATTATTATCAGTTTTATTATCAACTTGTATTTTGTTGTACAAACACTTCATCGTGGCAAGGCAAGTTTATTTATATAGCACATTTCATACACAGTAGCAATTCAAAGTGCTTTACATAAACAGGAATAAAAAAGTATAAATAAAATTTAACAAATCAGATGAAAACAGCGTAAAGACAGTTTTTCCACATTCCAAAACACTGCTGTATCATATTTTCTCATTTTACTCTGGGACTTCGCCATTCTGATGATCACCCCCCCTCTGTGGACTTTTTCGGTATTTATTAATCTACTGCAGGGATTCCCTAACTTTTTCATTCCAGGACCCACCTAGGCAAGTAATTAAATCTCAAGACCCACCATAATATTTTATTATGGAAAATTAGTAAAAAAAAATGTCTCCATTCAAAGCAGTCAAAAATGTGTGGTGTTTTTGGATTTTGCGATTTGATATGCACAAAATGAGGCTCGAAGTGATTTTTGTGGGATGCTGGCTGTAACTGTGATATTTTTTGTTGTCGAAAAAGATCCTCTTCTTTTTTCAGAAGAGAATATGATCAACCTTTGATCAAGCCCCTGGATTATGATCAAGCCCCGTCACATCGCAGTAAACTCCACTGCTAGTGTATAGTCATAAGAAACTAAATAGCTTTTTGATCGACTACTACAAGCTGGGAAAAGGTCAGATAAATATGCCAATGCAATTAACGTTATCGCTGAATTGATCTAATATTTACACAATTGCTTGAGGAAGGAATGATGGGGGTAGTTACATTACTATTACTATTTTCCATTACATCTATGCCCTTCCATAACATTAGCTGACGTTAAAACTAACAGATAGCACTATAGCTATTTATAGCACTATAGCTTTATATAGCACTATAGCTATTTATTGATTAGCAATCTGTCAACGTTGGGATGTAAAGATATGGGACAACAAATAGCTTCAAATGATAGAATACATAGCAAACATTAGAAAATATTGACAATAAAATAAAAGGTTTAGACTATTAAAATCAATGGTAGAAATTCAATAAAGCTATAAAATCTACTTCACTTTTAATTGTATTTGCATATTGATTAAAGTTACTATAGTTATTTAGTGAAGAGCAGCAAATGAATCTCCCATTGTGTTTTGTTTGATAACAGATGAGTTAATGTAAGAATGCACAGATCTATAATGAAGCATTCGACTACTTTAATAACTGTTTGTGCTCATTTAAGAGAAAATTAGTAGTGTTTTTCACTACTTCTATCTAAACTAGCTAAACTACTAAACTAGTAGCTAAACTACTATCGCTTTAGCTTGCCATATGTAATAAAAGGTCTTGATCTCAGCCAGACGCCAGGGACTTTAACCCCCCCCCCCCGGCAACAGATTATCTGTGGCGAGTCACGTCTCGGATCTCACTTATTGTAATTACGCTGCTGTCCTACATGTATAATAATTATATAAAAATGGAATGTACATAAAACAGGTACATAAAAGCTTACTGCGTTGCATTTGAAAATGTTAAAGTGAATATGAATATACACATTTCCCCTCTTTGTTGTATATTTACAAAAAAGAAAGATATTGAGAAGAACAATTTGGAGTAAAGTCACTAAAGTTCCCCAAACTGCTTTCTGACTAAACATTTGGTTAAACAACAATTTGTTGGGACAGAATAATAATGATTATTTTTAGGCCTATTTTTTGGGAGGATTTTCATAGTAATTTAAACCAGCCCTTCAATATGTACAGCAAGATAGAAAAAGCTGGAGTTTTGACTGCATATACTCTTTGTAAGAATAAACACAGAACAACCACATATATATTCCAGCAGCTGTGAGATGTGATAAACGTGCTGATTTGCATTATCACTGGTGACAGGTAATGCTTGAAATATAAACGTCATGTCTGTTGTCCTGCGATGCATCAGTCACTTCAGGTTTTCACTGTTTTTCTTGTGCTTGAATGTTAAAATGGCCCTCCTATGTATTGTCAGTCACTGCAATGGCGCATCACCAATTTGAGTTTGAGACCTCTGTTTTACAGTGATATGACTTAAACAAAATTGGGTCCTATCTGAGACCTTCGTGCCCCAAATTGTCCACATTGGTTTAATTAAGGACTGCAATAGGAAATGTGCTTGATTTAAACAGCATTTATTTAAATAATTTAATTGGTATATGCTATACGCTGATGTAATGATGCTTTTGGAAAGATTCTTATTTATTTAATAAATTAAATTGGTTGCACATTACTGTATCTTGATCATAACAAGAAGAAGAAACATCGTATGAATGGCATTTTTTAAAACAAACTCTTACATAGTTTGGCAAAAAATGAGCAGTACGTGGAAATGATGAAAACACTATTTTATCATTGAACAATAACACTTAATATTAGTTTACAGTAACTATGATTTAGCCCATCCGGATACGTGTGCAGAGATTCAGTCTGTGTAATCTTGTTCTTCATTCTTCCTCAGGAAACACCTTCAGTACTCTGGCCAGTCTGCTGTTTGAGTGGACCATCGTGAAGGATGCCGAAATGGCAGGTTTCCCTGACTCCTACAACACCCTACGGTACGAGCATGTTTCCTCGCATCAACAATGCTGACTGACAATGAAATCTGGATTAGCATGCTTTTTCAGCATAACGAAATAAATAAGTACACATACTGAACAGCTGCTTTATTTTCTATTTTCGAGTGTGCCACTATATAGCATTTGGTGTGATAGTTAGGATTGTAAAAATACTTTTAAAATACTTTTAAAAAAGTCAATGGAAAATCATCTGCAAGAATTACAAGCATTAGATTTAAGATGGATTTATAACCACAGGGTTTGTCAGAATTAATCTAAGTTATCTGGAAAGGTGAAATTTCCTACTTTGATTCAGAAGTAATACAAAATATAACGGATCTGCACAATAACAAAATGTTAAGATAATGATTAATTGTAAAGATTTATAGTAAAGTTAGTTACTAGAGAGCATCCGTTTTTATTTTATATACAATAATTATATATATATATATATATATATATATATATATATATATATATATATATATATATATATATATATATATATTAGTGCGATTAATTTGAAATATTTAATATGTAAAAAAAATTAACGCAGTTGCAGGTCTTCTTTCTGTTGTGGTCGATGTGTTCAACATGCAAAGAAATATGGATTAGACCAAGGAAGTCCTTTTTGAAGGCAAATTTCAGTATAAAACAATTAATGTCGCATCACCAGGCTATCCAGAGCGATTATGCGTGTTGAATCTGAAGGGAGGCGCTCCTGCGCGTTGTGTGTGTGTGTTTGAGTGAGCGACGTTTCTGAGTAGGGGTGTGTGCGCGCGAGACGTACCTGAAGAGCGGTAGAGGTGAGTTGCGCGCGACGTACCTGAAGAGCTTGGAGGGATGCGGTGGAGAGGGGTGTGCAACGTATTTAAGGTCCAGGCGTGACACTTCCCAGGATTTCCGGGAGATTATCATTCATTCCGAGAGTCTCTGTGCATTTGCGGGATACTCCCGCAATTTCTGGGAGACTTGGGATGTCTGGACTTGACTGTCTTAGCAACTGGATGAATGTAAAGGAGGGCTGATCAAAATTGTTTCTACTTTATAATTAATGTTCTCGTCTCACAGCAATACAACTTCACAATGAGAACAATTGTTTCTATTCAATAACTTATTACTATTGATATTATAATTTTCCATGTCTGCAACGCCTGTATTTTGGCATATTTTTGCAGTTCACTTAGAATCCAACTTGGAAATCATTTTTTTCTTTATTGGTATTGATTGTTTTAAAATTCAATTGCCATTAACATGCTTGTGTTTTTATTTCTGTAATAAATATGGCTGTCAAGCCAGGATCTTGATGGTTTATTGTGGTTATGTTGTTTACTTGAAGAAATCTGTGTTTCAAGTTAAACAAAAATTCTAATAAACAATTATATTTTCAATTTAAATAGTTTTTGTCTTGCGTTTACATTAATTTTACATTTGAATAGCCAAAATGACAAGTTTCAGTCTTTTAAATGCAATTAATCCTGCCTAATTTAAAAAAAAAGGTGTGATTAATTAGTACATTTTTTTTTTATCGATTGACAGCACTACTTATATTGCATAACCCCAACACTGAACAGTAGTTTATGTACCAAAAATCTTTGGCAGGATTGATTGCAAGTCTTATTCAATTGTAATATTTAAAACAAGAATCATTTCATCTCGTATTAAAACTAGAAAAAAACAACAGAAATGTAAAAGTAACTATTTAGCAAGTACAGGTAATAAGCTCAGACCTGATTAAGCATTCATTCATTCATTTTCTTTACGGCTTAGTCCCTTTATTAATCAGGGGTCACCACAGCAGAATGAACCGCCAACTTATCCAGCATATGTTTTTACGCAGCAGATGCCCTTCCAGCTGCAACCCATCTCTGGGAAACATCCATACACACTCATGCACACATACACTATGAATAATTTAGCTTTACCAAGTTCACCCAAACCCCATGTGTCTGGACTTGTGGGGGAAATCAGAGCAACTGGAGGAAGCCCACGCGAACATGGCGAGAACATGCAAACTCCACACAGAAATGCCAGCTGACCCAGCTGGGGCTCGAACCAGCGACCTTCTTGCTGTGAGGCGATTGTGCTACCCACTGCGCCACCGTGCTGCCCCCAGAATAAGCATAGTTATTTATTTTAGTTTATTTATGTACATTATTTGTTATGCTGAATGCAACACTCATTTTTATGCAAGTAATATGGTTTTAATACGCTTTCTGTATATGAAGTGACTTTTGTACCGTTATCTTGACTGTGTGCTGTTCTACAAGCCTGACTGCATATGTAATGTTGGACTGTCTGTCTGCAGGATCCTGCGCTTTGCAGAGTCGGCATACACTCCTCCCGGATACATCTCTGAGATGGAGCGCGTGGGACATCAGGGAGACATCGTCCTGGTTTCAGGAATCAAAACCGGCCATGCCAAACTCAAAGCCAAAATACAGGAGTCAATCTATAAGGTCTGTGTCACATTTCTGATGGCTTTTAACGCTAAATGGCCGTGTGTTTTTTGTGTGTAGAAATACGTTGTGAAATTTCAGTCCTCGTGTTGGGTTTTCATGATTGTGGTGTACTTTTGGTTGAATATGTTTTTCAGGATGTTGGTGCTGCTGAGGTCAGATTGCTGATCCTGGAAAACATCCTCTTGAGTCCTGCGTATGACGTTTATCTGCTCGCAGGCACATCTATCAAATATAAAGTGCAGAAAATCCGTCAAGGAAAGATAACAGGTATGATTGAGTAATTGAATCATTTTTTGATTCTTTCACTACTCCATTGATTGAATCATTTCTGTATTGATTCGTACATGTATTGGTTCCATGATTTATTAATTGATTGATTTATTGATTTATTATTATTGATTGATTGATCAACTGATTCACTCCTTGATGGATTGATTCATTTATTCATTTATCGATTCATTCTTAGATTGACCGAATGATTCATTCATTCATTTCCTGATTCCTTCTTTCGTTCATTTCTTGATTGATTGATTCATTCCATGATTAATTAATTCATCAATTTGTTGATTGAACCATTCATTCAATCCTTGATTGAATTATGCATTCATTCTTTGATTAGTTTTTTCCTTCATTCCTTAATTTGTTTCATGATTTGTTCTTCATTCATTCCTTGATTAATTGATTAATTGATTAATTTTTTACTTGTTATTACAGTGTGTTAATTATAAACTAGCGCACAGTTGGCTCCCCTTTTGTTGCTGCAGTTTTGATCCGTGCAGAAACGCTGTGTTGAGAAGCCTTCACTATTGATTAATTGTGATGAATTAAATCGCAGTTAATAGTGAAACCAGTTAATCGTTGCATCCCTAATCATATTATAGCGGTTTCTGAAGTCTCATGTAATGCTGAAGACTGAAGTAATGAACATGAAAACTCAGCTGTGAGTCACAGGAATAAATGACATTACTACGCTAATATTTCACAATTTAATAGTTTTTACTGTGTTTTTGTTCAAACAAATGCAGTATTGATGAGCAGAATTGGCTTCTTTTAAAACTTAATCTAAAGTTTTGGACTGGTGGTGTTGTAAAATTGTTAAATGGGTCTACTATAACTTCAATTAAAGCTGCTCTACAGACCTTTGTCCTGATTATTAGTGTTCAAACATAAGCATCATTCAGGAACGAGAACTTAAATTCTGAATACATTTGTCATTTGGTTTTCCATCCATCTATCCGTCCATCGACTGTCTACACAACTTTATCTTTCATGGCCCAGAATGGTAGTAAAAACATTATCCAACAGTGTAGGACTTCTGGGAAAGGTTTAACAGTGGAGAATCCATTTTCTCTTGATCTTCTACATCAAAACCACTCCAAGCTTCATGGAGCTCCCGTAAACGTGCTGGAGATTAAAATGAGTTTCAAGAGTTCACACTTTGCTTATGATTTATAAAAGCTTGTTTGGCATGCTGTCCCGGGAGAGAGCCCCGAGCTCAAGGACTCCTCGAGCCCGGGGCTTCCTCCCGTTTTGGCAGAGCGAGAGGGGAGCCTGAGCTCGGTGGATCTCAGAACTCCCCTGCTGCGGTAGCTAAGGGAACACGAGGGGTTAGACAATTGCTTGATTGCTATACGTGTTGAATGTCTTTGAATGGTGGGAGGAAACCGGAGAACCCGGGGAAAACCCACACGGACACGGGGAGAACATACAAACTCCTCACAGAAACACCCACCGGTCCTGTGGAACCAGGGCCGGCAGTGTTTTTGCTGTGGGGGTCGCAGTGCTAACCACTGGGCCGCCGTGTCGCCCAATCAGAGTAAAGGAGGAGAAAAGGGGAGGAGGAGGGTTTCTTTCAAACTAAGATAAAGTGAGCTGAAAACTGGTTATTTATAGTAGCTTAGGGCTTATGTGATTGGAAGATAGTTATTAGCAAATGCAAGACCGGCCATGATAAATCATAAGCATGTGATCCTCTCGAAATTAGTTTATGAATAAACTTCACTAAGTCAGTGGAGACACATAGACAAATTCACCAGGGTTTGGGGGGTTCTTCAGGGTTTTTTTTTACTGCTATGTCATCACAACTTTGGAAATAAAAAAACAGTTTAATGAAGACTTTAAGAGCAAGCAGAATCCTCTCATGATTGGTTCAGGTGCTGAAAATTTTTTAAAAATGCTTGAATTTTTATTTAATATATTAATTAATTAATTAATTTAATCTAGTAAATAAATCTTTTTGCTTTTGGATAAAATTAAAACTCTGGAGTCTTTTTTTTTTTTTTGCACCCTTTGCTTGAACAGTACGAGAAGACAAAATACATGGTGATTATCTCTTTGTAAGTGATAGTAACAATGCATAAAATGGTAAAGAATGAAAATATAATTATAGCTGACACAGTTTTGAGGGCCAAGGGGAATAATCTTTATAAAATAGAGTTGGGATTGGACCCAAACCTTCATTTGTGCTCTGAAGAAAAACAAGTCTCACCGGTGCAGAAAAGCATGAGAGATTGAGTTTTCGGTTTCTCTTTAAAAACTAGTATTGGAGCCATTTATGGGTTGCAATTTTCTTTTGCACCACTAGAGGGTGTATAAGGTATTTATGTTCTCCTCGCGACGAGTGAGCGATGTATAGAAGAAGAAGGTCAAACAAAAGCTGCGTCCCAAATCGCATTCTTATGCACTATTCTACGCCATTTTGTAGTATAAATAGTGTAAGTAGTGCGTTCACACTGAAAACTCTAAAAATAATAAGTGCACTTTAATTACCCGGATGATGCACTCATTCAGCCGCTAAAATGAAGTGTGTAATGATGGACAATTCACACACTCAACGACCGCAGGTTTGCTTACGTAGCGGAAGGGGCGGAGCTATCGGACGCACATAACTTGGATAACTTTATTTATTTTGGATGGTGAAAGCAAAATTCTCCTACGAGAGTGATTATAGCGCCTCCCGATGGTGAATGCGGCAATACTTACGGCAGGTATTATTTGATAATTCGGTCGTTTATTTCACTGATTTGGCAACCGTCAAATGTCATCAGAGAAACGGTTTGAATTTCCGCTTAGTAAAAAACATTAGTGTGCCATTTGGGACGACACTACATACATATACTATCCTGTTGAGTGTGTAAGTGCATAAGTACATAGTGCATGAGTGCATAGTGTATAGTGTGCCATTTGGGACGCAGCAAACTTTTTGACCGCCGTGCTGTGAGAACGGGTTTATGTTTGTTTTGATGTTTACTTTTAATTTTGAGAAAAGACAATAAATGGATTTGAATATCCAACTTCATTTACAAAGGTATGGACATTTCACTTTTTTATTGACCCGCTTAAACAACAAACATGTCAGAACCAAGACTCAAATATTCGCATTTACAACTATAAAGCAATTTTTTTTTCTGTGTATTGTTATTCATTTATTATTTTATCGTCTTTATTTTACTATTATTGTTATTTTTTTATTTTTTCAATGTATTTTCATTTAATGCAAAACCTGGCTTGTATATAGTTGTTGCTAGCTATGTATGCTGGCTTTGTTCTGCAATAAATAAATAATCATAAAAAAAAATACTAGAAAGCAAGATTAGAGACATGCATGTGTGTAGGTCTCTCTTACTGTCTGTGTCCTGAGTGTGTCCTCTTTTATTTCAGAGCTTTCCATGCCTTGTGATCAGTATGAGCTTCAGCTTCAGAACAGTGCAGTCGCCCCTAATGGAAACTTAAACACCCCTGTCGCAAACCTGGACCAGAGCAGCTCGACAGTGTTTGCCCTTCAACACGGACACACCAACATCTTGCTGGACCACAAGAGTATCCTTCACATGGCCTTCAGGCTAATCTATTGACACGCTTTCCCAGATTCTTGATAACTGTCCATGGTTGAACCGAGCAGTGTGTGAGGTATTCGATGAAGAATCTGCTAACTACATCCAGAGGTTTTCCTTCATTCTGACTGTCCAGGTCTCGGGATGCAGGGAGCTTCTCGTCTGCCCAACAGCACCATCTATGTCGTGGAGCCTGGATACCTGGGTTTGTTTGCTTTTGCTTTGGTTACCCTTTTGGCACATTGCATTCTTATAAAACTGATGAATTGTTCTGTTATTGATTTGCTTTTTTTAATCTTCTCATGCACCAGCATTCAAGATTCATCCAGAGGATCGCTGGGTCCTTGAGACGGGGAGGAAATATGAGATCTTCATTGAAGTGTTCGATAAGTCGGGGCACAAGATTTATCTGTCTGATGTAAGTTTACTTAGACAATTAAAAGAGTTTTGGTTTTGATCATTTCTGATTGTTTTTAGTGGGATTAAACTCCAAAAATGTGTAAATTATATTTCTAAATGATTGTACTCCTTAAAATGTGTAGTTCTCCTTTTTTTATTAGCTTGGTTGTCGAACGTTTTGTTAATTGAATTTTGTGTCTATTTAAAGGGATCACTTTAATAAGCAGTTTAAACGCAGTTTTGTGGCAAATTACGGCCATTATTGACGATCTCTCTCTTTTTAGTCAGTAAATTTAGCATACTATCATCTCAAAAACATTGCAAGAATTAGATGCTTTGTTTTCAATGAGGACTGGTTCATGCTTTTATCAAGCAGCCTAACATGTGTACGGTTCCAAATTATTTCAAGTGTTTCTCGTAATAAAATATATTGTGTTTAATGGGGGAAAAGTTTTAGTTTTTTACCAAAACATCTAAAAAGAATATACAGTTGAAGTTAGACTTATTAGCCCCCGTTTAATTTTTCGGTCCCACTTTATATTGTGCCCTTAACTAATATGTACTTACACAGGAATTAATAGTTTGTTACAATGTACTTATAGTGTAAATACATGTATTTACTGTGTACTTATGCTTGACTAAATACATGTATGTAATTACATCTGTAATTAACTTTTGTAATTAGATTTGTAAATACACTGTTGACCATCCCTTACACCTTAACCCACCCTTAAACCTACCCATACCACCAAACCTGTCCATAACCCAACCTCTATCCCAACTCGAAAGCACCACAAGTGTTCTCAAATACATCATAAACACAGTAATTACATTGTATTTATTTTTTGATGTAAGTACATAGTAGTTAAGGACACTTAATATGAAGTGGGACCAATTTTTCCCCCAATTTCTGTTTAACCGAGAGAAGATTTCTTCATTACATTTCTAAACATAATAGTTTAATAACTCATCTCTAATAACTGATTTATTTTATCTTTGCCATGATGACATTAAATAATCTTTCACTAGATATTTTTCAGTACACTTCCATATTGCATAAAGTACATTTAAAGGCCTAACTAGGTAAGTTAGGGTAATTAGGCAAGTTATTGTTTAACGATGGTTTGTTACATTTACATTTAGTCATTTAGCAGACGCTTTTATCCAAAGCGACTTACAAATGAGGACAAGGAAGCAATTTACACAACCAAGAGCAACAATGAATAAGTGCTATAGGCAAGTTTCAGGTCTGTAAAGTCTAAGAAGGGAAGTATTAGTAGTATTAGTATTTTTTTTTTTTTTCTGTAGACTGTCAAAAAAAAACTGATTAATTAAATATATATATATTTTTACTTAAACTTTATTGTGTTTTTAATAAACATGGTTATCAACAATTGTAGTAGACAGGATTTCTCAACATTGACTTGGTTCAATAGCATGGTTGATAACAATATGAAACAAAAATAAAAAAAATTACAAATTATATATGTACACAAACAAACACAAATATATCAATATATACAAATATGCATACAGAATCATTTGGGAAATATTTAAAAAAGAAAATCAAAGGGGGGCTAATAATTCTGACTTCAACTGTATTTTAGAGCAGTAATTGCAATACCGTGAAACCGTGATATTTTTATCCAAGGTCATCATACTGTCATAATCTTATATCAGCCCATGCCTGATGATGAGTTCTGTCAGGAACTCTGCTGCTTCCAATCTCTCATAACAATGAAGTTAGAGTGGTCTGAATGTCCACTCTAAAATATAATAAATGTAAGTTCTTTAATTAGAACAGCCCACATGTTTTTGTGTCTTCTTAAAAGTATTTCAGAACAAAACCGGTTCACAATTTGTGGCTGTTATTTATCCATTTTTTTGTATACTGAAATCTCTTGTTTTTGCAGAACATCCGTATTGAAACCACATTCCCTGCGGAGTACTTTGAGGTCCTGGAGTCGTCTGTTAATGGGTCTTACCACCATGTGAAAGCTGTGAAACGGGGTCAGACAGTCATTGATGGCACACTGAAAGCAGTCGTTGATCAAGTATGTGTTGCAGTGTTCGGTGTTGGTGGTTTGACGGTATTGAGATGTATTGTAACTCCGATTGTGTCTTCAGGCAGGAAGTGTCCACGCGCTCTCAGTTCCTGTGCGTAATGAGCAGGACGTGGAAATCTACGACCCAATCGTCCTCACACCGGCCATCCTGACGTTTCCATGGCAACCCAAAGAGGGAGCGTACCAGTACATTATAAAGGTGGGCTTTACTTATTCATTCATTCATTTTCCTTCTGCTTAGTCTCATTGTTAATCAGGGGTCGCCACAGCGGAATGAACCGCCAACTTATCCAGCATATGTTTTACACAGTGGATGCCCTTCATGCTGTAACCCAGAACTGGGAAACACCCATACACCCTTATTCACACTCATACTATGAAAAGTTTAATTTATTAAATTCAATTATAGCGCATGTGTTTGGACTGTGGGGGAAACCGGAGAAAACCCATGCAAACACGGGGAGAACTTGCAAACTTGGCGCTTTCCTCATTACAGTTCAAAAAGAGGAAATCCCTGCCTTTTTTGTTGGGAGCCCCCTGTACATATAACAGTATGATACAGTGTGTGTGTGTGTGTGTGTGTGTGTGTGTGTGTGTGTGTGTGTGTGTGTGTGTGTGTGTGTGTGTGTGTGTGTGTGTGTGTGTGTGTGTGTGTGTATATCAACTACTGGCAACGGAATTAATAATTAATAATAAAAGTACTGAGATTATAATACATTACTCCTTTAATATATGTAGTACATTATTAAAGAAATTGAATTCATTCTACTTTTCATATCAGTGTTACTACAGTAAAACCATGGTAAATGTTGGTGATTTGTTGACTGAAACACCTTCTAATTAGATCGCTGTGGTTCTGGTGTTTTCGCATCAGGGGCCTCATGTGTCAACGGTGCGTACGCAGTAAAACTTTGCGTACGCTAGATTTCGCGCTAACGTTTGGGTTTACTAACGGTGAAATGAACGTGAGAATGTGTGCTGTTCCACGCCAACTTCATGCCTGGCGTACGTGCATTTCTTGTGCGTGTCTGTTTTATTTGCATTGGCGACTCCTAGAGGCAATCATGTTAAATTGAACACTGCAAAGTGTCTTTGAGCCGTGCATTGGCAGCTGTTTGAGACGGGATCATGATCTTTCGCATGTCTAACAGGTATATAAGGTTTCCATACCATACAGTTGACCAGCCAAACATTAAAGAGCAACTTGCAGCGGTCGCCAGTTTCCCCAATCTTATCCGAGCGATCTACTGCACGCACATTGCTATAAAGGCGTCATCTGAAGACGAATTTGCATAGGCTACATGAATCGGAAACATTTCCATTCAATAAAGGTGCAAATAATATGATGCTCAAATGCGCTTAACATAATACACACACTTATTAATGATCCCTACTTGTTTTCCTCGTGATGAAGAGTAGGCAATATCTGATATGTAATGGGGGGAAAAAAGAAAAACAAGTTCGTCAGACGCTGGGTTCGAACCGGGTTTAGAAATGACAGTGTCAAAACATGTTGACATGGCCTTTAAGAGCTACGCCACTCGCGCTGCTCGACTATCACCCGATTACTACATTCCAATGAGACCCCACTGCGTTACCCGCGTCAGCTTTCACCCTCTATTTTTTTCTTTTGTTATTAATTTCGGTGGACAAACTCGCAAATAACACTGTTTTTCTCCGGTCTGCCTCCGATAGGCGCACCTCCAATTCACATTCTGTTCAAAGTTTCTCTTTTTGCTTGCTTTTGCCGTTGCTTCTTCGTTTGGTTTTGCCAAAGTAGAGTCATTAGCATATTCATACGTGGGAGGAGGCAGGGAGGGGTTTTGCGCTCAGGTTTATGTTCATTCGGATGTACGAAGAGATTATGCGTGTGATTCGGCGTACGCAGTGTTTCATACATCTGAATTTTTTACTGCGTACGCACATTTACAGCTTTGTGCGAACGCAATGTTTTAGTATGATTTCAACGCAAGTCTTTGTACATGAGGCCCCTTGTGTTGTGATGATCCAAAACTATATCTAAATCTAGCTTTAAAGGTGCAGTATGTAAGTTTGACACCCAGTGGTTGAAATAGGTATTGCACTCCTGGATCAAAACAAACGAAAATGAAGGTTGCCAGATTGAGGACAGAAGCGAGTGGTTTAATCCGTGTTCTAAATGAAAGCAACGGCACCCGATAGAAGGAATATTTATAATAATAATTAATAATAATTCCTTACATTAATATAGCGCTTTTCTGGGCACTCAAAGTGCTTTACACACAATGGGGGGAATCTCCTCATCCACCACCAGTGTGCAGCATCCACCTGGATGACGCAACGGCAACCATTTTGCGCCAGACCACACACCACACAACAGCTGATTGGTGGAGAGGAGACAGTGATGAAGCTAATTGGAACATGGGGATGGTTAGGAGGCCATGATGGACAGAGGCCAGTGGGCAGATTTGGCCAGGATGCCGAGGTTAAACCCCTACTCTTTTCGAAGGACATCCTGGGATTTTTAACGACCACAGAGAGTCGGGACCTCGGTTTAACATCTCATCAGAAAGACGGCGCTCACAGAGCAGTATAGCATCCCCGTCACTATATTGGGGCATTAGGACCCACACAAACCGCAAGTTGGGCGCCCCCTGCTGGCCTCACTAACACCACTTCCGGCAGCAACCTAGCTTTCCCACGTGGTCTCCCATCCAGGTACTGACTGGGCGCAGCCCTGCTTAGCTTCAGTGGGCGACCATGACATACTCAAAGGAGTTTTTGTCCCAACCAACACCTCGAATTGATATATTATTATATATAGAATTGCTTCTATTTCTCACAGGTGAACAACAGAAAACTTGATGACATGATCACCTTAGGTACACCTCATATCTATTTGTTCATCATCTGTACCCCTGGAAGACTATGCTGTTAATAACATCTTTATTTAATTATTTTATTTAATTGCTAAACAATTATTAATAAAGTTATTAGTGGGACATTTTATACTCTTATCGACCTCAATGCATATAAGCTTCTGCGCCCGCCCTCTGCAGACCCCAGGTTGGGAATCATTAGTCTGTGTTACATTATTGTGATTTTTGTCTCCATTTCAGGCTACTGGAGGAAGCGGGAACTTCAGCTGGTCGTCCACTAACTCAGCAGTGGCCACAGTGACAGTAAAAGGTATGATGACCACGGTTAGAGACGTTGGAGTCAGTGTGATCTACGCCCATGACATGAGAAACCCACTGCACTACGGAGACATGAAGGTGATTCCTGCAGTCATGCTTGTGGAAAATACATATTTTATTTTATTACTATTAAAGGAAGACTCCACTATTTTCATTATTTATTACATATTTTTAAGACATTAGTATTCAGCTTAAAGTGCAATTTAAAGGTTTAACCATGTAAAATAAGTTAACTAGGCAGGTTAGGGTAATTAGGCAAATCATTGTTTAAAGGTTCAGGACACCCCGGAGAACTTTTTTTTTTATATTAACAGATTTGTGTGTGTTGAGCATCAGTTGAGACAATGTTAATACCTGTCAGCTTAAATTGTGGGGAAAACTGGATAGTTTTGAGCTTTTGTCAGCTCATTTCAGCTTCCGGGTTTAAAATGATTTTTTGGGCGGGATCAAAATCGGCGACGTAGCGCAGTACTGCAAGTGCAATGATGACGCGTCGGTTTCTCATTATTATTCATAGCGGAGTTTTCTTATCCTATGAGAAGAGCCGGCTGCTTAATTATTCATGAGACCTGCCAGTGTCAAGCCCGAGCTGAGAGACACGGAAACCACGGCACAGTATTTAGCCGTTCATGATGGCTTATATGCGTTTGTTTCCATGATCCACGGGGTTTGTTGCATGTTTTCCCCCGCGATCTTGTCAGGGCCGATCATACAGCAAAGCTGTGTGTGTGCTGCTAGCATTTTTGTCGGGAGAGCAGCACGAGAATTAGAGAATGGCGGACGCTGTCTTTTAGCAGGAGTTCGTTCACATTCAGACACATCGCCGTGCTGCTGTGTTTGCCTAAATCCTCCAGATTACCAGCAGGGCTAATGGTTAAAATAGACAGGTCAGGAGACCTGCTGCACTGAGTCTGCTGGATACGGGGATTGAGGGAGAATCCTCATTTATAGTGTTTACATGAACACACTTATCTTTATAATGATATAAATTGTTGTTGTCTGTATATGAAATTACGAATAAAAAATGTAGCAGGGCATTAAATCACTGTTTGTTTCTTTGCATTTTAACTTTGTAAACTATAAACTCATGCGTCTCCTCACGGTTTGTGTCTCATTTTGTGAGCTAACTGACAACAACAGTTGTTCGCTCCCCTTCTCCCCTGCTGGCCACGCCCACTCCTGCCCATTAATCATGCATCTTTTGAAAAAATTCTGAAGTAGACTTTATCCGAAAGTGGGGGTTGTCATTGCCCTTTAACGATGGTTTGTTCTGTAGATTATCAAAAAAATATTGCTAAAAGGGGCTAATAATATTGACCCTAAAATATGCTTCTCTTAATTAAATACTGCTTTTATTCTAGCCTAAATAAAACAAATCAGACTTTCTCCAGAGGGAAAAATATTATCAGACATACTGTGAAAAATTAAGGTGTCATGAGTTCTTTAAATAACCAAATGAGTATGTAAATATTAAGGGTGTAACGACACGTGTATTCACATTAAACCGTTCGGTACGAGACTTTCGATTCGGTACGCATTACGAACCGAACGATTCAATTCAGACTAATATCTAAAAAGATAAAAGGGAATAAGTACAAAATACAATGTTTTCAGTGCAACAACGCTTAACATGGCATCCCAAATGACGTGGCGGACAACATGCTGCCTTCACCGCTGTCATGTTAAACAGTAGACCATCGCTTTTGAACTCAGAATATCCCTTTATTAAAGCATGCACTCATAAGCAATCTTGCCAGCTTCTGTGTCAGCCTGGCTGCTCGTGCTTGCTCCGCCCCCGTTGCCCCAGCAACCCTGGACCCCCGACACAAAAGAGCCAACCTCCAAACACTACTCCAGTCAGGCACGCCATGCGCTACACTAGCTCGCAAAATGGCGAGTAACGTTAATGTAATCCCAGACATCCCAAGTCTCCCGGAAGCTTCAGGAAACTCCTGGATGCCCGCGAACGAATGATAATCTTCTGGAAATCGCGCGTCTCCCCCCGGTCCTTAAATACGTCGCACACCCCTCTCCAACGCATCCCTCCCAGCTCTTCAGGTACGTTGTGCACAACTTACCCCCGCCGCTCAGGTACATCACACGCACATGTCCCCACAAAAAAAAAACATCTGAGAGATCTTAATCGGTAGTGGAAATGTCGGGTTTTAAGAAGATGTTAAATGTAATAGAGCCCCGTTACATTATTCCTCCATAAGCCCATTTCAGTCAGATTATTCCGG
This sequence comes from Danio rerio, assembly GCF_052040795.2. NCBI lineage: Eukaryota > Metazoa > Chordata > Actinopteri > Cypriniformes > Danionidae > Danio > Danio rerio. The sequence goes on from NC_141043.1 coordinate 4,516,550, forward strand.
CTTTCAGATCCACTGAAATGGCAGAGGACAGTCAAATCAAGCAGATCTGTGCTCTCTGAGGAAAAGGTGGACACTCATCTTTCTGAAAATAAAAAAAATACTTAAAAATAGATTGAAATTAAATATAAAAACTAAATTGTTCTTTTCTTTTTATTTGTTTAACTGCTACAATATTATATTTATTTTTTATAAGAAGCTTTTTGGTTTTGAGTATAAAGAAGGATTTTTTTTATTTGCTGCTAAGCAACCCCGGAAGTGTAGCTCTATCACTGTTTAAAGGGCCATGAAACCCCCTCGTTTCAGCAGGGTGTTTTCACACCTCTACTTTGGAAAAAGCCAGAAAAGTGGGCGTGTCCAGCTCTGTTTAGGGGGGAGTGTCGGAGGAACTAAAGTGGCATGGTGTGGGAGTGTCTATTTGACCACGAGTTTCAGAGACAAAACACACACACACACACACACACACACACACACACAGGGGAGAAAGTGACTGTGATCTGTAATCGAAATATTTGCCAAATTATTAAATGGTGGACTTTAATTGCAGTTTGGCTAGTTCATTCAGGGAATTCATTCATGCCCCTCGTGACAAACGAGATATTTGATTCGAGGAACTGCTGTAAGCGTGTATTTTTCATGCAATGTTTGATACCGCACGGCGAATGAGAGAAAAAAATAAACTCTGCATTTTTTCTGTAACTTAGATGCACTAGGCAGGTAAGCCGCGTGTGTTATTCCCGTCACAAAATGCGATGAAAATACTCCCAGACAGTAATAGTTTGATTGTGGTGCTAACATGTTTACACTCGGTGCAATAGTGAGTTCGATACGAACAAACTGAATAAACAAAGAGCACTGGTCACTCACTTACCAAATCTGTAGAGACAGGACAATCACCAGCAACTAGAGCCGCGTCTTTATTAAGAGGAGACTACAAGCGAATCCGGATCTCCATTTGCAGAAGAGAAAAGGTCTCGGGTAAACAATGTTCCGACACGTTAGTTATTGTTGTCGCGTGTCGCGTCGCATACACTGTAATCTACGCCTGGCTCCAGCTGCGCTCTCACAGAGAGAAAATGAAAACAAAACTTCACCTTAGCAAAGTAGGAAAGCAACACTTCACGCATGTTTTGCTAACACAATGTGGCGTCTCTGCTGTGACGCCGTCTACACTGTAACATTAATAAATATTAATGAAGTTACACAATAGAGCGCGCTGATTGGTTTGAACCAAGTCTTACTCATGCATTAATGCAGCACACTCAGAGACGTAATACGGTACACCCAGGTACAGTCGCCCATTCTACACGCTGGAATACACGCTATGATCTCATGGCCGTGACGCAGCTTCAAAAATTCGTTTCAAACCGGAAGTACGAATTTGCTCGAAACAACGCAAAAACAACCAATTTTCACTTTTCAGTGAGATATATGTCCTAATAGTGTTTTTAGCAGTGTGGGACACATATACGACTGTCAACAGCTCTAAAAATGTGTTTTGGTGTTTCGTGAACCTTTAAAGTAAAAGGAAAAAAAAAAACGGGATCATACATTTATGATGTTAGTTTTAATGCATTTAAAAATGAAAGTCAGAGAAATCCTCTGGCTTTTTTATTCTTTTGCTGTATCGAAAACATACCGAACCGTGACACCACTGTATCGTATCGAACCAAACCGTGATTTTTGTGAACCGTTACACCCCTAGTAAATATTGAGCTGGTGTTTGCAGGTGTATGTGATTGAGCCGGTGGGGATGGAGTTCAGCCCCTGTGCGGTGGAGGCTCGTGTGGGCCTGCATCTGGATCTGCCCCTGCGAATCTTCGGTCAGCTGGGGGACGAGAGGGTGACACTCAGCGACTGCTCACACTTTGATATGCAGGTGGACATGGAGAGTACCGGCATCTTCCAGATGTTGGAGGGTGAGTGGAGATGATCGTTTTCTTTCTTGTATGGGAAACAAAACCTTGTTTCTTGATGCTGAGCTTCTGTACATCACCGGTATACAGTTGCTAGAGCTGTCAGGTATAGTGCTGAGGATCCCTTTAGTTTTAGAATAACTGTCAGACATTAAAGAGGAATTATACTCATTTTTCTTGAATCTTGAGTACCAATACTAGTACGAGTACTACTGAATCCATCTACTGCGTCCATCTTTATTCTAAAAGGTCTTTAGTTATTTATTGCTGTAAAGAGTGTGTAAATCTTACAGCTTTTCTATAGAATAATCAGAGAACCTGGAAGGGTAGGGTTGTCAAAGGGCTTTGATGCTAGTTGTTACTGGATTAAAAAAAAAAATTGGCTGGAAACCAGACTGGAAGTGGCCAAAACCCCTCTAAAACCAGGCTGGTCGACCAGCTAAAACCAGCCAACCATCCTTGGCTGGTTTAATCTGGATTTTTCAGCAGGGATGACCACTTGCCTTAACACACCACCTGTTTCCAAAGACATATAATGTCAGATTGATATGGCTCTCCACTTACTCAATGTGTCTTTACATAGAATGAATAAAAATCTTCTTCACCAGGGGGTCATTTTGAAATTAAAATAACTTTGTTGAAGTAAAACCGATATATCTATAATACCCTGACTTTTCCTAAATATGTGTATATTTCTTTCTAACATTGTTATTTTATTAAAATTACAAAACACAGCTATGGGTATTTCTACCTTTAACTATCATAGCCATCAAAATGAACGCATGTAATTCACTGTCTGCTACTTTTCCCCGTGACTTTAAATCATAGGCTGTGTTAGGGCTGCTCGATTTTGGAAAAAAATCAAGATTATTTTGGTCATAATTGTAATCACGATTATTCAAAACGATTATCAGTTGAAGTCAAAATTATTAGTGCTCCTGAGAATTTTGTTTTTTTTTAAATAACTGTTTCCCAAATTATGTTAAACAGAGCAAGGAATTTTAACAGTATTTCCTCTAATATTTTTTTTTCTTCTGGAGAAAGGCTTATTTGTTTTATTTTAGCTAGAATAAAAGCAGGTTTAAATATTTTGAAACCCATTTTGAGGTCAATATTATTAGCCCCCTTAAGCAATATATTTTTTAATTGTCTGCAGAAGAAACTACTGTTATACAATGACTTGCCTAATTACTCTGAAATACAGATTCCCCTGCCTAGCTATTATAAGTTGATTAAAACTTATGAATGATTAATCTACTTCACAAGAAGTAGCAATTAAATTCCCTTTTTCTAAATGAATAGATCATTGCCGTGGCCGCTCGGAAGGCTCTGCTTGCGTTTGCTTGGTCAAGCTGACAATAAATTGATCCAGAATATTAATGATTAATAATAATTCGTTATTGTTGATAATTAATATTCATAATCTGAGAGTCCGCTCGGTCATGCGGGCAAGATTATATACAATCATGTGTTTGTTTGATCAAATTGACTGAAGCTTAAGCCGGAATATTAATAATTAAGAATAAACCGTTATTGTTGATTATTAATATTCATAAAATGAGCTAATTTCTGTTACAACTCTAATTAAGCCTTTGAATTGCACTTTAATTTGAATGCTTGTATTTTGAAAAACATTTTGTAAATTATTATGTACCGTCATCATAGCAAAGATAAAACAAATCAGTAATTAGACATGAGATATCAAAACTATTATGTTCAGTAATAAGTAAAAAAAAAAATCTTCTTTTACATTAAACAGAAATTGGAGGAAAAGGGTTGCTAATATTCTGGAGGGCTAATAATTCTGACTTCAACTGTATATACAGTTATTTTCCACCCTGCAAAGGAAAGAGAAATAAATACAATAGAATAAAAATATGAAACAAACTGTGATTTAAGCATCTTCACCCTAAGAAACACACTTTAGCTACAAAAATCCTTCAGTCAAGAGCAGCGAGGGATTTTCCTTTTTTATTTTTTAAATGAACGATGATAAAACAGGCGGCAGCATTTCGCACTGTCACTTTAATGGTTTCTCTTTTACGTGTCTTTTGATTCTCAACTCGTTTGTTTATTACACAAATGAGGGTTAATATGAATAATCACTAAACACCGTATTTTGACACCTATTTGACCATTAAAGCGCTCACGTAAAGATTATTTTTGATGTCTGCGCTCAGTGTGCGAATGAGGCCGAATGCTGACCGCGTGCTTATGTGTGTGCGTGTGTTGCACACACACATAAGCACGCGGTCTTTCGTGCTTTTGGTATGTGATGCAATAATCGTTTATCTCGATTAATGGTTTTTCATAATAGTTAGAAGCCAAAATCGAAATCGGATTTTCGATTAATTGCACAGCCCTAGGCTGTGTCAGCAAATATATTGTATTTTTAGGGTGATTATGGCCCAGTTGATGATGACAGACATTAAAGCTTAGTTTTAAAATCTCAATTGAAGCTTTGCATGTGAATGTGATGTGACAATATGACGTCTTATATGTAAACTTGTATATACAACAGAATGACCTCTATGATCAATCTTGTAGGTATAGAATTCTTGTAGTTTCAGCCTTAAAAGCAAAAAGCTGCTCTGCTAACTGTTAAAGATGCCTGCATTGATTGGGCTGCACATCTTTAATCTTGCCGACATCATTAAATTTAGCAATTTCAGGTGTATTTGAGGAAACCCATTAAATCATTTGAGTTAATTTTTGTTTATATTTCCACTGCAATTAAAATGTTGATCAAAAAACCATGATCTTTAATGGGAATTATATCATTTTGAATTGATTTTGACTTAACGTAAGAACTGTATGTAATGAATAGATTGTGTGTGTTTACATCTTTAGGTAGACTTCCACCAGGTCAGAGCCACTGCAGCGGGATCCGAGTAAAGGCATTGATCCCCGGTTACACCACCCTGCTGGTTAGCTATACCCATAGTAATGTGCACCTCAGTGCAAAGATCACCATTGCTGCCTACCCGCCTCTCAAGGTAAGCTGTTGTAAAGAAGTGAATGTGGAGGACGGCGAGCAGAGATTTACATATTACCTTCATTCTCTCTGACAGCCGATTGACCCCGTGTCTGTGGCTGTGGTGACGTTGGGATCCTCCAAAGACATGACCTTTGAAGGAGGCCCCAGGCCCTGGGTGCTGGAGCCCTCCAAGTTCTTCAGAAACCTGACGGCTGAGGACCACAGCAGTGTCTCGCTGGCTCTGTTCGGACCCGCCGCTCGCACCTACTCCACTCATTTGGTCAGAGCCACATGTCGAGCTCTCGGGGAGCAGGTAATGCAGTCTGTGATGTCATATCCTGTGGACCATCTGTTTTGAATGTGCACTAGGGGTATAACGGATCACAGTCGACCCACTGTTGTGCATGCACATGACCTGTGGATTAATATCAAATCTTTGTAAACTTGTTTAATAATCCTAAATTTGTAACGATTAAAGAGAAAAGACTAAAGATTAAAGTTTTATTTCTGCCGATGTTGCTTTAAGTAATTAAGTAGGTTGAGTTCATGTGAATGATTCATAATCGGTTAACAAAACTAGCGGAGAAACCGAAGAGCTGGAAAAGACTCATCATTTAGATCACATGTTGGGAGCATATTAGCTTCCCTGTAAAATATAATGATGTAGGAAGTTGTTGTGGCACCTAAATGCATAACTTCCTCAGGTTATGAAAGGTGTTTTCAGTTTCTAGCCTGCATTAATGCATTTAGTGTATAGCTACTAGTAGGGCTGCTCGATTATAGGAAAAATCATAATTCATACTAAAAATCGGAAAATCATACTAGTAGGGCTGCTCGATTATGGGAAAAATCATAAATTATTTTGGTCATAATTGTAATCACGATTATTCAAAACGATTGAAACCTACTTTAATAGCTCGATATTATTAGCCCCTTTAAGCAATATATATGTTTGATTGTCTGCAGAAGAAACTACTGTTATACGATGACTTGCCTATTTACCCTAATTAAGCCTTTGAATGTCACTTTAAGCTGAGTATCTTGACAAATATCTAGTAAAATATAATGTACTGTCATCATAGCAAAGATAAAAGAAATCAGTTATTAGAAATGAGTTGTTAAATCTGTTATGTTTAAACTGTGCTTTAAGCATCTTCACTGTATTTTTGATTTTATTATTGATTCATAATAAAAACAGTCGGCATCAGCAGGAATATCGCACGCTGTCACTTTAAGAATAGTGCCGCTCTGATATGGTTTCTCTTTCACGTGTCTTTTAATTCTCAACTTGTGTGTTTATTAAACAAATGAGGGTTAATATGAATAATCACTAAACACCGCGCTCTGACACAAATGTGCATGTATTTGACCATTAAAGCGCTCTCATTAAGATGACGTTAGATGTGTGTGTGCTCTGCTGTCCGAGGCTAAGCGCGGCGCGCAAACACACACACGCTACCTGTCAGAGGCTAAGCACGGCGCGCACACACACAACAACAAGTGCTCTTTTGCGCTTTTAAAATTATGAATGATGTGCATCCCGTGCTGCAAAAGTTACATCACAGCACATGCTTTTAGTCATTTTCACGTGGAACTGAGCTTTGCAGAGGCAGAGTTTTCACACGTGTACAACTGGAAAGGGGGCGGTACGTGATGGAATAATCGTTTATCTTGATTAATGGTTTTTCATAATCGTTAAAAGCCAAAATCGAAATCGGATTTTTAATTAATTGCACAGCCCTAGCTACTAGTGGACACTGGAGTGTTTTAAAGCTGCAAGGATCAGCTGGTCTGTTTATAAGTTGAAATACGAGCGCTGATACGATCCACTAGTGAATCGACTGATCTTCACGGCTTTAAAACGCTTCAGTGTCCCTTTATCTGTAGTTACACTCAGTAAACAAAATGGTTGTAACACTAATAGCTACACAGTTAACTATTAAAAAGATTGGAATCATTGGCGCCAAAAGCCTATTGGTAAAATGCGGCAACATATTGAATGGAAGTGCTCACAGTGACCCGAGTTCGATTCCCAGCTCGAGGTCCTTTGCTGATCCTTCCCCCTCTCTCTGCTCCCCACGTATTTCTGTCTCAACTTAATATAATAAAGGTGAAAACCTCCTTGAAAAAAAGTCTCAATTGTAAATGATCATGATTTGAATATGTTTAATAATCCCTTGGTGCTGTGCAGTCAAATCTGTGTTTGACCGAGAAAGATATTCAGTCTTCAATCTTTTCGATCAGCATTATAATTTATGAGTTACAAACGATCAAATAGCACAGCAGTGGGATATCACAGTTAATATTTCAGATATAAACACTGATGTTTAGGGTAAAGATTCAAATCATAGTTTAAAAGCAACTTGACGCTTAATGAAGTTTGTAGCAATTACATAGTTGGCACCAAACAGCCATCAAAAATTCACTAATTAAAATAAGACAAAAAATATGTAAGGCAAGGCAAGTTTATTTATATAGCACATTTCATACACAGTGGCAATTCAAAGTGCTTTACATAAACAGGAATAAAAAAGACAAGTTTAGGAACATAAAATGCAGACAATAAAAAACATTAAAAACAGATTAAAAACAAATTAAAATGAGTTAAAATAGGTTATAAAAGAATGAAAAAGAAAACGAAAAACATAATAGTGCGATCTGTCGGACGCAGCACAGAGCTCATTCAGTAAAGGCACAGCTAAACAGATGTGTTTTCAGTCTTGATTTGAATGTGCCTAATGTTGGAGCACATCTGATTATTTCTGGAAGCTGATTCCAGCAGCGAGGAGCATAGTGGCTGAAGGCAGATTCACCCTGCTTTGACTGAACTCTTGGAACTTCTAGTTTATTTGATCCTAAAGATCTGAGTGATCTGTTAGGTTTGTATTCAGTGAGCATATCTGTAATGTATTGAGGTCCTTGGCCATTTAGTGATTTATAGACCAGTAATAATACTTTAAAATCTATTCTGAATGTAACTGGCAGCCAGTGTAAAGACCTGAGGACAGGTGTGATGTGCTCTGATTTCCTGCTTCTGGTCAGAATTCTGGCTGCAGCATTCTGGATGAGCTGCAAGTGTCTGACTGTCTTTTTGGGAAGGCCAGTGAGGAGTCCATTACAGTAATCCACCCTGCTGCTGATAAAAGCATGAACAAGTTTCTCTAAGTCTTCACTGGAAACAAAGCATCTGATTCTTGCAATATTTTTGAGATGATAGTATGCTGATTTACTGACTGCTTTGACATGACTGTTGAAACTCAGATATGACTCCAGAGTCACACCAAGATTCTTGACCTTATTTTTTGTCGTTTGACCTTTAGAGCCAAGGTACGCATTCACCTTGAGAACCTCATCTCTGTTCCCAAACGCGATGACTTCAGTTTTCTGAAGTCATCTTGAATATCATCTGAATATCATCTTGTTTATACATTTTGTTGTTGTTTGTTGTAAATTTACACATTAAGCATTATTAATGACAGTAGCGCAAGTTGTTTTCAGATGTTACGGTTGAAGAATGAATATTTTATTTTAAAATTGTATTTATTCAGCTGGTTCTTTCTTGATTTATTTTTTATTAAAATAACAGGTTCCATAAGTTATTTTTGTTAAAGCCAAAAGTTCCTCCTTTAGATCTTGTTGTAAATGGAAAGCAATTTACGTTTATCTCCTCTCCTGTTTGCTGATCTGAAAAATTATCCGATCCGTGACTCAAAAATCATAATGTGATCCGAACCATGAGATTTGTGATCCATTGCACCCACTACCGATATGTTTAGTCTTCAAATAATTGTGTCTTCACAGGTCTTGGCGGTGACCGTTGGGAACCAGCCCACCGTGACAAACCCTTTCCCTGCTGTGGAGCCGGCTGTTGTCAAATTTGTGTGCGCTCCTCCGTCACGTCTTACTCTGACCCCCATTTACGTGAACCCACAGCTGGACGTGTCCTGCCCTCTGCTGCAGCAGAACAAGCAAGTGGTGAGCATTCAAACTCTGCAGGTTTATTATGACTCAAGGTCATTGCATGTGATTTTGTGTAGATAGAAACTCAATGAATGGAAAAGTAAAGTGTCTATTTTAAAGAGAAAGTTCACCAAAACCAAAAATTCACTCATCATTTACAAGCCTGCTTGAGTTTCTTTCTTCTGAAAGAAAAAAATAAGATATTTGGTGGTAACCAGTAGCCTTTGACTCCCATAATATTTTTTTTTCTCCTATGGCTACTGGTTTCCAACGTTCTTCAAAATGTCCTCTTTTGTGTTTAACTGGAAAGATTAAAGTATGAATGCACTAAATTTTCTGTTGCCGAAAAGAGAAAAACCCAAAAATATGAGCTGAAAAAAAAAAGGCAATGTTTTGTGGTTTCGTTCTTCAGTGGCTTTCACACTGGACGTGGAAGGAGCTGCTCTATGAAACCCATTAATTCCATGTAAAGACTGGTTTGTTGCTTAGTCAACCAAAACGCAAGGGCAATGAAGCATTTTTATTTAATACATAATTTTTACAAAGCATTTTTAGTTTCAGTTTTAAAGCAAGTGCCTCCAGAAATGTTCCAAGTGATCATACTAAGTTTTATTGTATTTGATTGATTAAAACATTTTGCTGACAAATGTGTAAAACATTTTGGTATTATTTAATTTTCATTACCTGACTGTTGATGCTTAAACCCCTCTTTTTGTCTCTGACCCAGGTACCCGTTTCAAACTATCACAACCCAGAGCTGGATGTGGCGGCATTTGATGAGCAGGGCAGGAAGTTTGATAACTTCAGCTCTCTGAGTATGATCTGGGAGTCCTCTAAAGTTTCCCTGGCGAGCATTGAACCCACCATGCCCATGCAGCTACACGTACACGAGGACAACAAACAGAAGAAACTTCATGGTACCTTTAAAATGAACGCTTGTGATACTTGTGAAATACAAATTATGGCTGTAACTATACACATATTCATAGTAAAATTATTTGCAAAATTTATACTTGTTAAAAAAAGACCCTAAAGTGTGTGAAATAATGTTCTCAGGACCTCTGAGCACAACCTAGCAGCACTAATGGCAGCATGAATGAGTACCCTCCCATTTAAAATGAATGTTTTATTAAACCATTATATTTATTAAAATAAGAGTGTGTTCATGTAACATCTTGATAAATAGATATTAGATTTAAATTCAAATGAGGTGTTAAAAGAAGTATCACAAATTACAACATTACAACAAAATTAATTTTTTTTATGCTTTTCATGATTTTGGTTTCTTTTTATTAACATTTTGTTTAATATTTTCCCCTAAAATATGAATTGGGGTGTACTAATTTTAGCACGGTGACCTAATAATAATAGTAATTCCTTGCATATATATATAGCGTTTTTCTGGACACTCAAAGAGATTTACACATTTTTTGGGGGGGGGGATCTCCTGATCCACCACTAGTGTGCAGCATCCACCCGGATGACACAACAACAGCCATACTGCGCCAAACCACACACCATTGGAGCCTGAGTGATGAAGCCAATTATGATATGGAGATGGTTAGGAGGCCAGTTTTAATTACCTTAAAGAATAAGGTTTACCATCTCATCTGAAAGACAGCGCTCACTGAGCAGTATAGAGTCCCCATCAATATACTGGGGCGTTAGGACCCACACAGACTGCAGGTTGAGCACTCCCTGCTGCTCTCGCTAACACCACTTCTGGCGGCAACCTAGCTTTCCCATCTGGTCTCCTATCCAGGTACTGACCGGGCACAGCCCTGCTTAGCTTCAGTGGACGACCATGTGAGAGTTTTAGAGAGCTAGCTGCCAACATTTGAATTATTTTGTTTGATTATTTCCAGATTTAGCTACCGACTAATCTGTTATAAAAACACAAAAATGTTATTGTATAGTATCCTTTAGAAAGTTTTATTAAAAAAAAAGGGAGACAAGTTCGGGGTTGTACTTGCGCTGGATACTATGTTTTAAAGATGACAAAAATTGTATTATAGCATCTCCAGCATTTAGCAATTACAAAATCATCATTGTATTTAAAACATTCAAATAAAACCATACATTTAGAGCAGACATAGATCGTATCAACAATAAAAATGCAGGAAAGCCCTAAAAATAATTGAAATGACTGCTTTAAAAAAGTTATTTGTCAAGAGGCTAGTTCGCTCATTTCTATGTATTGTCTTGTGTATTGAACTATATGTCGTCTGTGTGATGTGTATGTGTGTAATAGATGTGGTGTTTTCTGCAGGTCATCAGACTGTTCTTGTCCATCATGAATCGGGTGTTGCAGGCATCACTGTGACTGCGGTGGGCTATCAGACGTCCCATCTAGAGGCAGCTATGGTTCTGAGTGGAGTAAGTGTCTCTCTCGTCTCATTCTGCACTGCAATACATCTTGTGGTGTGGATTCAGATGCCCTGTAAATCCACCCTCTGACCTGAGTCAAGTTTAGAGGTTGACTATAATGTCTGTGTTGAATTTTAAATGTGCAGGTCCCGTGAAGTGCTTTGAGCTGAAGTGAGCTGAAGTGCTTCAAATGAAGGCAAATGAGAAGCGTCTAGAAAGGGGCGGGGCATATTAGATACTAGAGAGCATTTGATTGGAGAGGGTGCTCGCTGCAGAGCCATTTGAGGAGAGCTGAGCTCCAGCGAGGGGGAGCATGAGCTGTCGCTCCTCCTCCTGTAAGCTGTTTTAATGCGTACACCAACTCCACCTCTAACCCTACCCCCAGTGACATCACTCGTAGAAGAAGTGCAAAAAAGGTGGAGCTCAAGCTTAAGCTCCCCCTTGCTGGAGCTCAGCTCTCCTCAAATGGCTCTGCAGCGAGCACCACTTGTTTGATTGCTATGGCGCAAAAAGGGGGTATGCAGTATATGCCACACATGGGGGGCGCCATTGTGCCAAAACTATTTTTGAAATTATCCATATTAAAAGTTTCAAATAATATATATATTTTATTTGTTAAAAATGTTGATTTAGCATTTTATACGCGTATAATATTGTATTTTATTCAATTAAAAAATCATTCCACCCCTCCCCCCATTTTTTAATACCATATACATGTTTTTATGAATTTATTATGTATCATATTGACTCATCAGGCCTTTTGGTAACTTCTTAGCTCAAAACTATTTTAATTTTAGCTACAAACAAAGTTATAAAATTTCAATTAAATCAGGGGTCTCAAACTTAATTTACCTGGGGGCCGCAGGAGGCAAGGTCTGGGTGAGGCTGGGCAGCATAAGGGATTTCACAAAGAAAAGTCCTCAAATGTCATTATTAACCGTTTTAATTATTTCTTCTGAACATGAAGTGTCCTGAACATTAATAGAACATTGAGTGAAGATTATGAACAGTTCTTCTGAACATGGCATCTTTTGCCTACTCCTTGCTGCCAGAGACTTGACAGCGCTTCTTCTCACAAATCTGAACCACATTTGGCTTTAGAGTGGAAGCAGTTGAGACCCTCAGTATGGCTTGAAGATGATCATCATTAAGTCTAGACCTGTACTTTGACTTATTGAAGTCCTAGGGAAAAAGTGGGGGCACTCACTCAAAACTTCCATTCCCTCACCTAAAAAAAAAAAAAAGGCGTATATATGTATAAATAAAACACCCCCACCCCACTCCAGTCACATCAGTCTGTACCAGTCTGTATCTACCTATAATATATATAAGATGCAGGGCAGGCATGTGCACACATAGGGCTCAACCTGTGCAGAGCACATGCCCTTTTTAGTCTTGCATAAAAAGTGCCCTTCCAAAATGATCAAAAGTGCCCCCGCGACGCGACACACCCTCGGTTCCACCCTTCAGTAGGCGCGCGATAACACCGCTCTTGAGTACGCACGCGACAACACAGCTGATCAGAACGCGCGCGACAACGCGCATTGAGTGACAAGCGCGCTGTGTACGGATAGAATCAGCGGAGCGGGGAGCGCTCTCTCTCACCACTCCGCTGAATCTGTCAGAGTACAGCGGTCGGCGCAGGCCACAAAATATTGCACTGAGGGCAGCAAATGGCCCGCGGGCCGCGAGTTTGAGACCCCTGAATTAAATAGAACATTTCACACAGTTTGTTTCTGTTTTTTTTAACACTAAACATTTGACAGTCTTTTTTATTTCACTTTTAGCAGTTTCAGTTAATTGTTCTTGCAAAGACAGACCTTACACTTCTCACAGTATGCACGTGACAAGTAATTCCAATGTTCTTTTGCCCTTTAGGACTCTCATGTCTATCATTTTGTTTTGACAAATGTAGTAGGCCTACAAAAAGCCCAAAAGCAAGGCTAGTCAAGGTGCTATAATCATTTAGTGAGGGAAAATTAAATTGAGAAGAACTTTGGGGTGTTATGAGATGCATTTCTTTGCGACTTAACATGCTTAATGTAATTATACCTTTTACTACTTCATACTATTTCAGTTGTGTTCAGAACTGCGAAGCTGTATTTTTTGAAGCATATTGATATCTTTATGAAATAATATCTTTAATTTATTGATGGAAATATTTTCCACATTTTATCACTTGCCTCTTATAAAATATAGTTGGATTGAAGGGGGCGCGCAAAAGTTGAAGCCGC
>NC_141043.1:4537500-4570000 GCF_052040795.2 Danio rerio
TTACACTTTAGGGTTCGGTCGAAAGACAATGCTATTGTCCATCGCTGTTGGCCGATAGACATTACGATGCTGAGCCGTCAACGCGATCCTCCGCCCCGGCCCCGTCGCAGCAACTGCTCGCAAAAATACACAGCGAGGCCCCGTTTACACTATGACATCTTACATTTAAAATGGAATTTTAGAACGAAAACAATCCACGTTCACACTGGAGTTTCATCTCGCATTTCTGAAAAGCCCTCCTTCCACACTATACCATTGAAAATGCACATCATGTGACCACACACACACACAGGCATGCACTGCAGCATATGCGCAAATCTGAGCTTCAGGCAGTCAGCGGGTGCTTTGAGCACAAAACCTCAGAGAGTAGTGTACGTCGAACAGTTATTCAAGGATGTACCGCTGGATCGCATCTCACTATAGTTGTTAAACGTGATGTTTAATTACTCTTGTCTCTGTCTAACGACTCTTCGGTCTTTTGAATCTATCAGGTAACGTGTCACAACGTCAGTACACTGCTTCAATCTTTCGCTTTCACGCTTGTACTTAGTAATTTTAGCGAAAACCTTAGATGCTGTTGGTTGGTTCATGTTGGTTGTGCACTTTTTTTTTTACCAACCTAATTTGTCGACGCCATTATAATGACTCAGATCACTCTGCCTATTCATGCCAGAGTCCCGCAGAAAAAGTGATTGACAGGTGGTCATTTTTGTGTAACTTTATTTATGATTTGGTTATGGATAAACCAAAACCATGCGGTCTATTCATGAATAATTAATTCACCGCCGACTTCGATGATGCCATAGTCCATCGCAATGTTTTACATTAGACATCTTACGATGCCAAATTGGTCGACATCGCCCAACCTTATTACAACTATAACAATTATCAACTGCAAAACTTGCACACCATATGCAGCTGATTCAGTGTTTGCCAGGCAACATAAAAAGTGCACCACACTTCTTTTCTTGTCAACAAAATAAGGCAGTGTGGTACCCTTTGTGTTTTCAGAACGGATAATGGCGTTCTGTGTGATTGGTCTCTTAGTATGCCTATCGTAGATTGAGCAAATGGAAACAATCCCTGTTACCTCACACTCATGAAATCAAATATTAGAGGGGCAGTTGTGACCTAGCGGTTAAGGAGTTGTAATTGTATTAGAAACATTGCAGGTTTTTTTTCCCGGTCATGGCAGGAATTGAAAATAGGGAGTGAATGGACCAAACTCTCTACATCTTCAGTACCCAGGTGGGATCCCCTTGAGCAAAACATCTCACCCCTAATTGCTTACCGGGTGCTGGAAGCAATAGCTGCCCTTTGCTCTGAGTCATTAGAAAAAACAACACGATGCACCAGAGCAAGGAAAATAACACTCAAGTCGACAGTCGGCCGTTGGACTGTTGGTCAGGCTAGTGGCTTTCCACTCACCATGTTAACGTCGTATTGCGTTGGCCCAATTCAGCATGTCGAATTGGTAATTTGTCATTCATTATGTCGGACAGTTAATCCAGCCAATAGCAGCATGAATACAGAAGGAGAGAAATGAAAGTAAAACACCCAACACTGTACTTGTATGAAATCATGCAGTTAGTTTTATTACTGGACTAGGAAAAACTGTATTTGTCTGTAAAGTGTTACAAAAATTAGACATTTTATACAATAAATATTTATATTTTTGATGGTAGAGATAAAAAAGTAATGGAGTAAAATGTGATTATAAATAATCAACGCAAAGAATTTCCTTCTGAAAAGTCTATTGAGAAGATTTTTTGAGTGTGTTTTTGTGATCTACAGGTGTTTCCTCCGTTCAGGCTGCTGCCCAGGAAAGTCACTGTAATAGTCGGAGCAATGATGCAGGTAAACATTTTTCAGATTGATCCAGTTTACTCCAGTACACACAAAAAACTCAAGCAAATGCTGCAGTCTAGAGAAGCAGAATTATGACAGAGACATGGGCATCTGTTCTGTGTGTAAATGTAAATAGTTTTTCTTTATTGCAGATGTATTTATGTTGAGGATTTATTTGTACGTTTTTACACAAAAGCAAAGTAATCAGATTTTGGTCCCACTTTATATTGTGGCCTTAACTAATATGCACTTACACAGGAATTAATAGTTTGCAACAATGTACTTATAGTGTAAATACATGTATTTACTGTGTACTTATGCTTGATTAAATACATGTATGTAATTACATCTGTAATTAACTTTTGTAATTAGATTTGTAAATACACTGTTGATCATCCCTTACACCTTAACCATTCCTTAAACCTACCCATACCACCAAACCTGTTCATAACTCAGCCTCTATCCCAACTCAAAAGCACCACAAGTGTTCTCAAATACATCATAAACACAGTCAGTACATTGTATTTATTTTTTGATGTAAGTACATAGTAGTTAAGGACACTTAATATAAAGTGGGACCCAGATTTTATTACATAAAATCAGAATATTTTTTTTTTTTACATCATACGCCTTACGATTTTTTCCTCTCTACTAATGTGTTGTCCTCCATTGCCTGAATAGATTCGTTAAATTAGTTGAACCTTAAATGAAATTTACAACAACAACACAAATGAATGTATCACAGCATACATCTCAGGTTGTCAATAGTATAACAACCCAATTATCAGGCGCTATGTAGAGATACTGTCAGGAATGTGTCAGCATTGTGTTTACAAAGAGCTAGTGTTTTTCAGCCAACCGGTGAAAGCTTTATGGGATTATTTTTAATTTTACCTTTTACAGATTCGATGTTGTAATGTAATTAAAATACAACCAGTTCAGCAGACTTAAGCATTCATTTCGTTGTTCAAGCACAAAACGAGATGAAAGACCATGTAAATGCAGAAACTCTATTCAAAATACTGGGGTAAAATAAATTTCCATATTTTAAAGACATAGTGTGGAAAAATGGAGATTAAAGCAGTGCTTCTTGTCCAGTTTAAGACCCTCTTTATATCGTAGATCAATCAGGTAGTAAAGATCACTGATTTTTAAATAAATCAGACCTTAAACGTAGCAATTTTGTAATGACGCAACAATTCACCAGAAGCACTTGATCTGGCTGACTGAAAATCAGAAGTTTGTGTGTGTATAGCCCATTGTTAATCAATGATTACAATTCATATGATCCCTGCATTTCAGTTTTGGATTTTTTCCTGCATCAATTCTGAACAAATCTTAATCAAGATAAAGTGATTATTGCACCATATCCCGCCATGTGTAGACTACTCTTAGTTCTGTTGGTAAAGTATACATGAATCCAAACTAACCATATGATTCTGAGCGCACATTGCTAGTTTTGTAGTGAACAATTCATCTGTGCGAGCGTCATCAAGAAAAATAAAGTTTGCCCATGCAATCTAAAATTAAAATCTGAAAATGCACTTCCTGTTTGTTTTCAGATAAATTCTCAGATTAGGTCTTAACATACTTAACCATGCCCCTCCAGGAGTCGTTCTTCGTACGTGGATTACTCAGTTAGCTGGATTTGGATATTGACGATTTGACACGATCCAGGATCGTTTCGGTCTTCAAAACTGATCCGAGAGTTGTTGTCATAGCAACAGTTCTGGTAGATCAAACCTGGTCGGAAGCAGGCTCAATTCTTATAAACAGGATTAGATAGACTCAGTTCAAGCAAAGATAATACAAAATGTATGTACCGAATTCTAATGTTTTCTTACAGTAGTAGTTATATACACTTGGGAAAATAGTAAATATTTTTAATCTATACATATATAAAGTTTTAGTTATTAATAAAATAAAGTTTTATATTAATAAAACGTATGCAATCTGCACCCTCGATATGAAAGTACAAAGATTGCCACCTGGTGGTGCAAAAAGAAAACTCATTGATATGAAATTTTTAGATCGCTTTAGTACAATTTGTGTATGATAATATACATGCACAATATGTGACTATTCAAAAGCAATAATACATTTATGCAGTTATAAACATGTTTTGACAGTTAATATGACGTTAATATGATTTGATGCTTCACAAAAGTTGCAGACACTTTTACCAATATCAAAATGCATCCAGTTGTTCTTTACACCGATTAAAAAAACGGCGACTATAATACTACTATGGCTACTATAATAAGGAAAATCCGCTCTAACTGTTAAACTAAATGAATTGCTCTTGACACATGAAAGGGGCATGCAGCCCACAACAAGGTGTAAAGTTATTACGTATAATATTTAACAAACCGTTTCCTATGAATTTGATGTAATTTTGCTCACATGGATAATTGAATATTAATCAGATGATGTCATTACGCTGCTGTGCCGTCAGCCAATCGTTGCATTTCTGATCATGATTTCGAGGATCGATAGATCTGTCCTTCACAACACACGCAGCGATCTCAGATCAGTTCATCCAGACATTCTAATCTGATTCGCGAACTTGTTTGAAGAACCAAATTAGCGAGAGATCAGTTATCGAGATGAAAAGATCCAGGATCTGCCAAATCATCTTAGATCATTAAAGCGAGGTACGAAGAACGAACTCCAGCTGTCAGTTTTGACAACAAACAGAAATATTGAGCTGGAGTTGTCCTAACATCCTTTTCCTGGTCTTTTTGAATGAAATGCCTACTTTACTACAGCTAATCAGCTCACAGTAGAAAAAACAAGCCACACCCACTGTTTTCTCATATATTCTGTTTTGCTAGGAATGTCACGATATGAAAATTAAAAAAAGCTGTCGCAGCTTCCGGTTCATGTGGACTTTACATGAGTTTTGTGGTTGATTTAAATGTGCTGTGTGAGAACACCTGTCCTGTCTGAATCAATGGCTGTTGTTGATTTTATTTTATTTTATTAGATCACATCAGAAGGAGGACCTCAGCCGCAGTCCAACATCCTCTTCTCTCTGTCCCATCAACACATCGCCTCCGTCAACAGCTTGGGGCACGTTCAAGGTCTGGCAGTGGGCAATATGACCGTAACCGGCGTGGTCCAGGCGGTCGACACTGAGACGGGCAAACTAGTGGTAGTGTCAAAGGTGATGCTCTGAGAAATCTGATCAAATGTGTGGGGAGTGTGTTGTTTGCAGGATTCCTGCTGTCATGGAAATTCTTTTGGTAACACTTTACAATAAGGTTCATTGGTTATTGCATTTACTAACATGAACTAATCATGAACAACACATGTACAGCATTTATTAATCATAATTGAACATTTACTAATGCATTATTAACATCCAAGTCCATGCTTGTTAACATTAGTTAATGCACCATGAGTTAACAAGAACTAAGAATGAACTACTGTATTTTCATTAACTAACGTTAACTAACATGAACAAATACAGTAGTAAATGTATTGTTCATTGTTTGTTCATTTATGTAAATGCATTAATTAACATTAACTAATGAACCTTATTGTGAAGTGTGACCGCTTTTTTAATTATCGTTGTCGCAATAAATACCAGAAAATATAATTTTCGATATCGCCTAATGTCGAGCTACACCATGGGTCATCAAACTTGTTCCTGGAGGGCCGGTGTCCTGCAGATTTTAGTTCCAACCCTAATGAAACACACCTGAACAAGCTAATCAAGGTCTTACTAGGTAAACTTGAAACATCCAGGCAGGTTTGTTGAGGCACGTTGGAGCTAAACCCTGAAGGGACACCGGCCCTCCAGGGCCGAGATTGGTGACCCCTGAACTACACCTTAAGTTATCGCAAACCACATGAGCACCTTCTAGGCACAGATATGTTATCAAATATAAAACCATGAACTGTGTCTTGGCGGGAAAACCGTGTCTTCTGCGGGAAATATGTGGAAATTAAAAATATTTTGTGCCATTTGCTTGACTTTTGCATTTAACTCAGCCTGTGTTTATATATTGTGTTTGACAGGATCAAGTTGATGTTGAGGTGGTGCAACTGAAAGCCATCCGAATCAGAGCTCCGATCACCAGGATGAAGACGGGAACGCTGGTAAACTCACATTATGGTTCACGCAGGTATTGAAATACAGTGTTTGAGCCTGTCTGAAAGATGTGCTCTGTTTGCTGTAGATGCCGGTGTATGTGATGGGGCTGACCAGCAGTCAGACGCCGTTCGCTTTCGGGAACGCTCTGCCTGGACTGACCTTTCACTGGTCCGTGACTAAGAGAGACATTCTGGACGTTCACACACGCCACGCTGAGGTCAGGATTCAGCTCTTTGTGCCACACAGTCTGTCATTTCACTATATGTGCACTAATGGTAAAGGGATAGATCACTTAAAAATTAAAATTCTGTCATTTACTCATCCTTGTTCAAAACCTTAATGAGTTTTTTTCATTTGTTAAACACAAAAAAGATCAAAATAAATGGCTAGTTCACCCAAAACTTATTCTGTCCAAAAAACAAAAATATTCTGTCATCATTTGCTCACCCTCCACTTGTTCCAAACCGGTCAATTTAGTTTTTTAAACACTAAAGAAAAGAATTTGACAAATCTGACAACCTTTTCCTTCTATGGATGTCCAACATGCTATAAAAATAAGTATCTCCTTTTGGGTTCAACAGAAGAAAGAAGCTCATAAAGGTTTGTAACAACCTGAGTGTGAGTACATTTTCATATTTATTCGAACTATCCCTTTAACCTCCTAATCTACAATTCATAATGTTTGATCACACTGTAATTATGTGATTGTCAAAACCGCTCATGCCCTCATACACCATTGTACCTGCCATCACATGCTGTCATCTGGAAAGCACAGTAATTACATTAGGATGTGAAAGCAGCAATAGTTTTCAATCACAGAGACCTGAAGGACCAAAACGCCCATGTGAATTGCAGCACAGGTCTGTCAAGTTTCCATTGTTTCAAGCCAACTGTATTCAAAAAAAAGAAATGTGATCAAATGGCTTGTTTTGGGCACTTGTGATATGTATACAACCCCTAAGTTTTGTTTATAGGACTAAAATAGGGTATGGATAGGGTTATTAGGCAATAAATTTATAACGATAGTTTGTTCTGTAGACTATCAAGAAAAAATATACAGTTGAAGTCAGAATTATTCGCCCCCTTTGAATTTTTTAATATAATATTTCCCAGATGATGTTTAACAGGGCAAGGAAATTTTCACAGTATGTTTGAAAATATTTTATCTTCTGGAGAAAGTCTTATTTGTTTTATTTCGGCTTGAATAAAAGTAGTTTTTAATTTTTTAAACACCATTTTAGGGATAAAATTATTTGCCCCTTTAAGCTAATTTCTTTTTTGATAGTCTACTGAACAAACCATCGTTATACAATAACTTGCCTAATTACACTAACCTGCCTAGTTAACCTAATTAACCTAGTTAAGCCTTTAAATGTCACTTTAAGCTGTATAGAAGTGTCTTGAAAAATATCTAGTCAAATATTATTTACTGTCATTATGGCAAAGAGAAAATAAAACGGCTATTAGAGATGAGTTATTAAAACTCTTATGAATAGAAATGTGTTGAAAAAATCTTCCCTCCCTTAAACAGAAATTGGAGAAAAAATTAAAAGGGGCAAATAATTCAGGGTGGCTAATAATTCTTCTGACCTAAACTATATTGTTTAAAGGGGCTAATCATTTTTACCTTTAAAATTTTTTTGTTTTAAATTAAAAACTGCTTTTATTCTAGCCGAAATACAACCAATAAGGCCTTCTCCACAAGAAAAAATATGATCACACATACTGTGAAAATTTCTTTGCTCTGTTTAACATAATTTGGGAATTATTGAAAAAAATCAATTCAAAAGGGGTTTAATAATTCTGAACTGTATGCTGTATAGTGCATATTATTGGCTGATATTTGGATTTTTGTTTTTAATTCTGCATCTGCTGACAAGTCTTTCCATGTAATCAATGTTTCCAGTCCATCCTTCATCTTTAAGACAAGCCAGTCAGTTGTGAATCCAGCAATTGACATACAGTATAATGACCAAGCGCCATTCACTTTCTAACGTGACCCTATGTTGTGTTGCATGCAGTAACACTTTGACATGCAGTAAAGTTTTTTCTTTTTAAAATGCTGTTAGACATTAGATCCACAGTCCAGCGGCATCTCCAGTGGGAGACATGTGTTTACCTCTCAAAAAGTCCCAAAAAAGAGGTTGTTTTCCGGTGGACTCATTAAGCCAGTGTATAAGCTAAGTCAACAATAATAATAATATATTTGAAAAATTTTCAATATGATTACTTAGGAATATCTGCTGAATTTAATTGTCCATAATTGACCCAACTATTGTGTTTCGTTTTAAAAAGTAGAGGGAATGGTTGAATCGGAGAACACAGGTTAAAATATTGATGCTAGGTAACAAAAATGTGTTTTTTTTCTAAAAGTAAAGCAGGCGTGTTCCCCCCGGTTGTTACACCCCTGGTTTAGTCTAGTAGGTCTAATTTAATGCAGTTTTTTGCTGATAGCAATGTAATTATACACCTTCAGGCTTGTGTTATTATAGCATATTGCTCTGTTAACTATGTGTATAAAAGTGTTTGCTCCTTACAGTTTTTACAGTTTTTTGCATGTTTTTTTTTTTACACTTTAATGTTTCAAATCATCAAACTAATTTGAATGTTAAGGAAAGATATCACAAGTAAACACATTGTGCAGTTTTGATGTGAAGGTTATTATTATAAAAGGAAAGTGAAAAACAAAACTGCATAGCCCTGTGTAAAAAAAGCCTAAAGCTAATAACTGGTTGGGCCACCCTTAGCAGCACCAATTACAAGCAAGCATTTTTGATCACTTGCAGTGAGTTTATTACAGCACTGTGGAGGAATTTTGTCCCACTCATCTTCGAAGAATTGTTGTAATTCAGCCACATTGGAGGATTTTCAAGCACCTTTTTCAGGTGTCAATTGGATTCAGGTCAGGACTTTGACTAGGCCACTCCAAATTCTTAATTTTCTTTTTCTTAAGCCAATGTTTTACTAATATTTAAATTAAATATTTAAATTTAAAACCTGCACACGAAAGGAAGAATTCATTAAGGGGGCAAACACTTTGTATTGTATGTGAAATATAAAATTTTTGAACTTTAATTATTAATGTTATCTTCAGTGAGCAGCAATATTTTAATTCAATAATTCTGTCACAGAAATATCAAATTAAACATAACAGCTTTTACTAAAATGCATTTAATCGGTTGTAATAAATATGTATGCATAATAAGTGTGCTTTTAGTTTTTTTTGCATGGCTCTTATTTTCTCTATGAATAATATCGGCCAGTTAGCCAGATTGATGTCTCAATATCAGCATCGGCCAATAAAAAGCCCACATAGGTCGACCTCTACAAGAAACACAAACAACTGTCATGTCTGTTATTTCATATTGAGATGATGCTGCCTGTGCTTCAGCGTGTGTTTCTCTCCTGCAGGCGTCTGTACAGCTCAGTGCTGAGCACAACTTTGCCATGAGTGTGTTTGGCAGGAGTAAAGGGCGCACGGGCCTGAGGGTGGTGATGAAGGCCATCGTTCCTCTGTCTGGACATCTGGAGGACGATGCCCTCGAACTCCATGATGAGATACAGATTCAGGTACACTCCATTGTCATTTCAACGCCACTTTGGCCCCGTTCACACCTGGTATATTGTGTGATGTGTTTTAACCTATCACAAGTAGACACTAAATACAGGTGTGAAATGTTAAGAGCTTGTCCACTTTCCACTGCATTCAGATGTAGTGGTTAAAAGCATTTGATTTGGATTGTTAATTACAGCCTGCTCTTCTGCTGGACTCATTCATAAACCCAGCAGCTGGAGAAGATGATTTAACCCTTATGTATTGTTCAAATTGACTACACTCCCCTTATGTTAGTGGCTGTTGTTGCCCCATTGACCTCCATTACAACATTTGTTTTTGATTGCAAAGCCATGAAATCACGACTGTTGGCCGCTTTTTAGGGGTATTTGTCCAGCTAGTTGGTTTGTTTTGTTCCTCACATTGACTCCAGATGGTTTAAGGGCCGGGACACACCAAGACAATTGTCGGCATAATGTGTTCTCTCCTTTTAGTAGGCTACTGTCTATTTACTGCATAGATGTATACACTAGATATCGCATAGGGACCCTGAGCATGCGTCTATAGCGCCGCCACATTGGTACAGTGCTCCCAGGACAAATGTCATTCAACCGCACTAGTCAAGACAGTGTTATTAGTGAAGATGCTGGACTTTAGCGCTGTCTACGGGTGTAGTAACGAGCAAACAAAGAAAACAAAGCACAAAGGCAGAACATTTCATAGGTAATATTTAGTTCTTTTCTGTTTTTGTGTGTTCTGAACTTTTGTGCTAATCAGGTAACGTTATTGATGATAACAGTCACTTACTGCATTCACCATAAGGCAAAGCAGCTCCAACTCGCACTAAACACTCGGCTTATGCTAGTTTTGTTGAATAAAATCAGCAAACAATGCAAAAGAAATATGACAACGAGATGCTCCGCTGCCAGAAACTTGTATTATTGTCGGCTAATGTTAGTGAAAGAGTCATTCGGGGGATTCATTCACAAACGAATCGCTCCCTCCGTCAGTATGAGTGAAAGCAGGAGAGGAGCTGTGTTTCAGGACACGGATTAGATCAAATTTAACAGGGAGGGGGAATAGTACATTTCTGTACACACAAACACAAGCTTTTTGTCAGGAATGCCCGTGCGGTCACTGATCCATCAATGTAGAAAAGTGATGTAAAATTATAGTTTTCGTAATAAAAAAAAATTGCATACTAACATCCAGGAAAACTCCCGATCACAGATATATGTGTATATCTCTGGCTTTGGATGGCCATAGTCCTCCACTGTACCTTGGTCCCGCATTCATTTCAAAGGAGTGCTACCCTGTTCCAAAATGGCGGCTCTATTGATGCATTCCTTCCAATAGACAACAACAGGGTCGGCGACATCTAATGTATATATCTATGCATTTACTGTGTACACACAGCTTTTTGGTCCCGACGCGAGCCGACAACACAGTTGGTTTATGTCAGCACTAGATGTTTGGCATCAGCTTGGTGTGTCCTGGCTTTACACCACTGTGTTGTAGAACATTGGCTAAACACTAACTGAGGTTGATTCCTACGTTTAATTTCAGGTTTATGAGAAGCTCCAGCTTTTGAACCCCGAACTTGAAGCTGAGCAGATACTGATGTCCCCAAACTCCCTGCTGAAACTCCAAACCAACAGGTACCACAGGAACAGCCTTAAAGGGAAAGTTCACCCAAAGCTGAACGTTCATCATTTACTACATTTACTTTGTCTGTTGATCACAGATATAGACATTTTGAAGTATCTTGGAAACCTCATTGACCTCTATAGTATTTGTTTTTCCTCCTGTGGAAGTCAGTGGTTTTAGGTTTCTAATATTTTTTCTAAATATATTTTATGTTCAACAAAAAAATAACCGTATAAAGGTTTGTAACTCCTTCGGTAAATGTTCATGTTTGGATGAACTTTCCCTCTAAGGCCAGTTTACACTTCTGCATAGTCTAACCTAACCAATAGCATCATGATCATTTACATTCCCAACCTGTGGTCTGTGTGGATCCTAATGCCCCAGTATAGTAACGGGGACTCTATACTGCTCAGTGAGCGCTGTCTTTCAGATGAGATGTTAAACAGAGGTCGTTAAAATTCTTAGGATGTACTTCGAAAAAGAGTAGGGGTTTAGCCAAATCTGCCCACTGGCCTCTATCATTGCATCCTAACCAACCAACCATGTTTCCAGCTGGTGTTGTGTCTGGCGCAATATGGCTGCCGTTGCGTCATCCAGGTGGATGCTGCACACTGGTGGTGGATAAGGAGATTCCCCCCCAAAAATGTGTAAAGTGCTTTGAGTGTCTAGAAAAGTGCTGTATAAATGTAAGGAATTATTATTTTGATTATTTTTAATTAATATTATGATCAGCACTAAAAAACTGTTACTTTAACTAAAACTAAGGGTGCTTTCACACCTACACTTCAGTTTCGGAACCTGTCACGTTTGCACAGTTAGCGTGGTTCATTTGGCATATGTAAAACCAGCAATCACGCTAGGATCCGCTGCAAATCAATCGCTCCGAGATCGCTTGAATGAGGTGGTCTCGGCTCAATTGAAACAAACTCTGGAGCGGATCGATTGCAGTGAGAAAGCGATATGATCCGAGCGCGGTTAAATCACTGTGTTTTATGGATATGTAACAGGCATACGGCTATATGAAGAGAGAATTAAGAGTAGGGCGGGAAGTTTCAGGAGTCTCCAGATGCCCACAAACGAGTGATAATCTCCCGGGAATCTCGCGTCTCCCTCCCGGTCCTCAAATACGTCACGCACCCTTCTCAGCCCTCCCCACCGCATCTCTCCTCGCTCTTTAGACACGTCGTGCGCACTGTCAAACACCACCAAACCACAACCTCCCCTGACAGCTAAACGGGACTCTGCAAAATAAACCCTGACACTCTGACCAATGTGAGGAGAGTTTACTCACACGTGACTTGATTTTGCTCTTTTGGTCCGTTTAGAAACTTTGTTCTGTGAAACTAAACCGCACCAAGAGCAAAGAGCAACAATGTAACAGTTTGAATCTCTGTTTCGGAACAACTGAATCGATTCACAGGTGTGAAAGTTCATGTTTGGCCCATTGTAGATTTGACGGTAGCTCTGTTTTCCGCCTGTCTGACTCAAAACACTAACAGTCTTGCTCAGATGTCTTTAAGCAGGGATGGGCAAACTTGATCATCGAGGGCCGGTGTCTTGCTTCAAGCACACCTAAACACACTAATCAGTGTCTTCAAGATCACTAGAAAGCTTCAGGCAGGTGTGTCTGATTAGGGTTGGAGCAAAACTATGCAGGACACCGGCCCTCCAGGATCAAGTTTGCCCATCCCTGTTTTAAAGGGTTAATTCATCCAAAATTGAATATTCACTCGCTATTTACTCTCCCTCAAGGGGTTCCAAAGCTTTATATTTCTTAAAGTAGTTTATTTGTAGTCTGTTGGACTGAAGATATTTCGAAGAAAGCTGTAACAATCAACTTCCATTATAACAGATGGATACTAGAGCTGTAAACCTACACTAGTCTCACGGTTCGGTTCGGTTACGATTATCATGCCATCAATTCGATATTTCGGTGCATCGCTGTGCATTGACGATGCTTTCCATACACAGTTTTATATTTTCTTCACAGCAGCATTTCTTGTATTAAAATGTATGAATATTTATATTTATATACTATTTGTAATACAATTTTGTCATTTAATACAAACAGTCAGATATACAAACTGTAACTTTAAACAAAACGAGCATTAAGCAAATAATATAAACAAATATAAACATCCAGCTCAATTTCTGATCCTTGTCTAGTTCTCTTACACCCCTTTGATTGGTCACACCCTCAACAAAAACTGTTGCGATTGGCTCTTGCGCGCTGCGTTCTTCACAGATGAGTGACACTGATAAGCGGCAGGCGGCAGCGGCGATCTCACAGCTGATGCATGATAGACACGGTGGAGAAAACTCTGCAGACACGCGCTCGTTTCTGTATCCAAATGTATGCTGTAAAACAGCCGAGAGGAGAAGAAAAGCCACCCCAGCAGGTCAATTGGGCCACTGTGTGTGTGTGAGAGAGAGAGAGAGAGAGAAAGAAATGGAGTAGGCTACTTTCATTCTCTCGATCTCAGTGAAATAGGGGCTATTGTTGTATATGTCAGTGAAAGACTGATCCAGCAAACACACACAGTGAAATTGTGCACAGTTTATGAGTTTTAAGTAGTTAAAGCGCTGTAAATACTCGCGATCGCCTCTGTCGCGACAGAGCGCATATGAGGTAAATGACTTCAGTAATAACCGGTTATGATTATTACTGAACCATTACCGAATTGTCCGCGTCTGCATTGCAGTGCACCGAAGAAACGATTAATTTTGAAACCCCTAATGGATACTGTCAACGTTCCCAGCTTTCTTCAAATATCTTCTTTTTTGTTGAACAGAAGAAACAAACTCAAACAGTTATAAAACTAGTGCAGGATGAGTAAATGATGGCGGAATGGGAAAAAAAAAGGTGAACAGTCACTTTAAGAGTTGCATTAGGATTTGAGTAGTGTCGCTACATGTTAGCCTGCTGTCATTCTGCACATTATAACAGTGCGATGTGTGTGTTGTTTCCTGCAGAGATGGAGTGGGGTCTCTGTTGTACCGTGTGCTGGATTGTCCTGACAGAGCAGCTCTCGTACAGGTGGATGATAAAGGTCACCTGACCTCCGGCTCTATGACAGGAACCGCTTCTCTACAGATTAGCGCACAGGAAACTTTCGGCGTCAATCAAACCGTCATCATCGCTGTGAAGGTATGCTGCTTAGATTTTGTCAATGAAATTTTGTGGCCGTGTTTTGGCATTGTTCTGTTTCAGTCAAAATAGTTTGAGAGAGAGGAAATCAGTGACTAAACAGTGAATGTTAGCTTTAATTTTCACTGATTTTGTTTTGACTCCTTCACTGTCTACTTCTTGTAACGCACATTAGTGAATGACTAGTTTATAGTGGACTATACATCTCATATAAATGCACATTTTTTAAAATTTATATCAATAGTAACATGAATCTTTATCTTTTATATTATTAAATCATCTTTTAGTTAAAAGCTATTTTGTGTAAATGCAAATGCAAAACTTCACTTAATATAGCATTTAGGTAATTATTATTGCTAATAATTGTTTTTTTTTTCTTCAGATATTTCACAAGTGATGTTTAAGGGATAATTTAATAGTTTATTATTTAATATGTGTTTGATTAAATATGTCATGAAAGCAATATATTACAGTCCCAATTAAAACATTTATTAATATACAGGGGAAGTCAGAATTATTAGCCCCCTGTATATTTTCCCAAATTTCTGTTTAACGGAAATAAGCTTTTTCCAACACATTTCTATTCATAATAGTTTTAATAACTCATCTCTAATAACTGATTTATTTTATCTTTGCCATGATAACAGTAAAAAATATTTGACGAGATATTTTTTTGATACTAGAATTCAGCTTAAAGTGATATTTAAAGGCTTAACTAGATTAATTCGGCAAGTTAGGGTAATTAGGCAAATAATTGTATAACTGATTTGTTCTGTAGACAATATTGCTTTAGGGGGCTAATAAAATTTAACTTAAAATGGTTTCAAGAAAATAAAAAACTGCTTTTATTCAAGACAAAAAAAAGCAAGTAATTATTTTTTCCAGAAAAAAAAAAAATATTCCAGGAAGTACTGTGAAAAATTCTTTGCTCTGTTAAACATAATTTGAGAAATATATGAAAAAGAAAAAAAAAATTCACAGGAGGATGAATAATTTTGATTTCAGTTGTATTAAAAAACACTTTGCAGTGAAAAAAAAACCCTATTATTTCATTTAAAAATGTAATTAAATAATATTATGTAGTAATACTAATTTTGATGATATATTTGATTGTTAAATCAACTTTATTTTCTGATTTCATTTTTGGCAAAGTTTTGTTTCAGAATTGTAATTGCGGAACAATTCTAGGTTAGCAAGGGTGTTACATTCTGCTAACTCCTGATTGTTTATTATGACTCGCGTATTCCTCTTTTGCTGTTCAAAGTAGCTTTTAAAATCCAAATGAATGTTGTAATAATTTTAAAGTAAACGCTCTACCTCAGGGATGTCCAAACTCAGTCCTGGAGGGCCTGCTGAGTTCAGCTCCAACTTGCTTCAACACACCTGACAAGAAGGCTGCGTCCGAAACCGCATACTTCCATACTATATATTACGCTAAAATCAGTATGCCAGCCGGGTAGTATGTCCGAATTCATAGAATTCGAAAAATAGTATGCGAGAAGTACCCGGATGACTTACTACTTCCGGCGAGTTTCTAGAGTGTGCATCCCATGCATGCTGCGCTATCCCATGATGCCCCGCGAGCGAATTCATAAATGGAAATAAAGCGACGCAACTGTAGGTCACGTGACCATGACAAAATGGCGGATGTAGTACGTCCGAATTCCAATTCATACTTTTCACGTTCATACTTTATAGAACGTACTTTTCTAACGGCCGAGTAGTACGTTTACATTCAAATGCAGTACCTACTGAGTAGTAGGCGGTTTCGGACGCAGTCAAAGTTTCTAGTATGTCTAGTAAGAGCTTGATTAGCTGCTTCAGGTGTGTTTGATTAGGGTAGGAGCTAAACTCTCCAGGATACTGGCCCTCAAGAACCGAGTTTGGGCATCCCTGCTCTACCTTAAAGGGCTAATTCCAGGCCTTATGTTTTGTTTTTTAAGGTGGTGCCTGTATCATATCTGCGCCTGAGCACTAGTCCAGTGATCTACACCTCTAACAGAGAGATGGTGTCCGCCATCCCACTGGGAGCCATTCTGACCTTCACCGTTCATTTCCACGACAGTACAGGAGAAACCCTGCACAGCCACAACTCCATGCTCAGCTTCTCCACCAACAGGTGCAGCAGATAAACACATCTACAGGAGAGAATACTCACACTTGTGTCTTTGAACACAGTTACATTAGACTAAGCTAGTATCATAAGCAAACTACACTGCTGACATTAGCTAGACAACACAACATATCATAAATCTGTCATAAACATGATATAGCGGATTAATGATTAAACCTAAGAAACTACTTAGCCGCATAGATTAGCATAACATTAAACTGTCTTAGGGTTGGTTTGGACATTAGCTGTCTTGAGACCGTAATAAGACCCAATTCCAATTCTATTTTTGTACCCCTTCCCCTTGGCCCTTACAACCGAGGGTTGTAATCTGCTATATCATACGCAATCAGAGCCAATGTTTTGTAGAAGTTGTGTCGCCTAATAATTATATTAATTCTAATAAAATTAAAACTGAAATTAATAGGGATGTAACGGTATCAGAATTTCACGGTACGGTAATACCTCGGTATGAATGTCACGGTACGGTATTTATTGAATCATTTACAGGAAAAAAAAAACTTTTGAAAATACTCCAAAAAAGTGCCAAAAGTGTCAATGACATACAAATTAGCCATCTATCTGTAAGCTTTGAAACAGGAACTTCAATTTTAATAACAAAAAATTATTAAACCATGTAAAAAAAATAAAGTTTCAATTTAGTATTGTTGAAAACTCATCACATTTAACATTTAATCACTCACTTAGATAGAGATGGGTTTAAAGGAAAATTATCATATAACTATAATCTGGTAAAAGCTGGTATCTCTGGGCATTTACAATGTCCCCTGCAACAGAAAAAACCCCTCTCATTTGGGACTGAGGATTCTGGGACAAGAGAGATATGACTTGGCCCATGTTGACAGCAGTGGGGTAACGTTGTGCATTGTCTTTCCCCCACTTGAGAAGACATGAGTGAGATAGAGATCTCTTTGCGGTACAAGTCAATGTCTGCATCAATCTGAACAGTGTGCTGTGTTTCTGCAGTCCCCATGACTGCTATTAGTCGTATTCCCCAACTTGCAGGCATGTGCACACATAGGGCTCAACCTGTGCAGTGCACATGCCCTTTTTAGTCTTGGATAGAAAATGCCCTTCCAAAACGATCAAAAGTGCCCCCGCGACGCGACACAACCTCCGTCCAGTCCAGCCCTTCAGTAGGCGCGCGATAACACTTCTCTTGAGTATGCGCGCTCAACCCCCCCTCGGCGCTTTACAATACGCGCGCCACAACACAGCTGATCAGAACGCGCGCGACAGCACCGCTATTCAGCACGCGCGCGGCGACAACACCCGCTTTAGGTTCGATCATTTACATCTTTTTTTCATCTCCGCTACTAGCAGCACACTCCATTTCCGCATTACTGGATCTGTAGCGACAACAGACCGCAAAGGATTATGGCCACGCCGGGGCTGATGGGAAATGAAGTTTCAGCTACCTCCCGTTCGCTTCATTCGCCTGAGCAAATTTTCTCAGAAGACCTATAGTTTTACCGAGTCATGCGACTTCGGTAATATCGAAAAAATTTAATATTGCGGTATGACGGTATTTACAATACCGTTACATCCCTAGAAATTAACAATTCATTGCATTTTTGGTTTGACAAAAAATATACGGAAACGAAAAAAAAATCTAAGGGTGGCTAGTGTGTGTTAATGTGTTTTAATATATATAAAAATATGCTTGGCCTATTTAAGCTTAACCACTTAAACTCTGCGTGACGTCATGGACTTTAACTTTAAGATTTAAAGGGCTAGCATTGCACCAGACCCCCTTAGGTGGTTTCGTTTGGAAGTGTAGAATCTATATTTTATGCACATATGCATCACTTTGGTTTTTATTCTGCTGTACAAAAGTTATTTACACTAAATACACAGTATTTTGGATACCTGAGCTGGGTATTGAACATTGGTTCATTTTCATATTTTTCATATGACACATGTACAAGTTATAGCTCAAATGAAAGCTCTTGCCGGTGCTCATACGGTTCTAGCGTTCTTTATACTGAATTCTATTCACATATCAAACAGTTGTCGAATGAATCGCGGAGTTTCCATGGCGCAGAAGTGAAAACAATACATTTATGATCAATAAGCAGCCCCAGATAGCACAGACAGCCGTCATCTCTTACCTTATGCTGTTCGCTTCAGGGCCATTCTCCTCTGTTTTTGAGGTGATGTGCATAAGTAATGCTTTAATATGTCTGACGTGGTTCAAACACAGTGAATTATGCTTGATCAAACAAAAGAATAGTGAAATATGAAAACAATGATCGATCCCTGTGGCTTGTTCAGCACCTCTCATCAGTTGGAATACAATAACTTTTTCATAGATTATGGTGGAGACATTTGTCTCTTTTCCTATGATTACAGACATGTGCAGGAACCACCAACATTAATTACAGCACGCTAGACCACACAGAACCTAAAAAGTACACTGTCAAATTTGAGTTTATGAAAAAAAAATATGCAAAAAGCGCCTCTTTTTTTTTAGGATTTTATTATAACACAGACAACATATACAGTTATTTTAAACACTTCAATAGTGTTTATTGAAAATTCAAAGGGTTTTCTTTAAAATGATACCACATTTTTGCATTTACACATTTGCATGTGGATTTGGGAAGCTTTTAAATTTGGGTAGGCAAAATCCAGGCGGAAATCCCAAAATAGCAGCAGAGTTTAACTGGTTAACGGCTATGTACGCCACCAATAGGCAAGCCATTCAAAAAATATTGTTTTACTGTGTGCTGGTTTATTATGTATATTTTACAGCAAAAACTAAATGCAGCATGTCTCGCTGTCATTTAAAACATGCAACTCATAACACCCCAGAGCTGTAGTCTATGCAGTGTGTACACTTACAGGGAGGTGTTGGTCTATAGTCATACTGCGCACCACGTTATTGAACTCCAATATCTCTGAGGGACATTGTCTTACCAGATAGCCAATATTAACTTTGCTTATGCAGCGCGTGTTGGCAATTCCAACGCATGTATAAGCTTTTTAAAAGCAGAGGAAAAGAGGAAACCCCCACCCCCACGGTGAATACCACATGTCGATTAACCGGTGGAGAAATTTCTTCATCGTCACAACCCTAACTACCACCTTAAAAAAACAATTCAATTATATCTGCATCAGGATGTTGAGGAATAAATGTGTGCATAGTCTTTTTTTTGATACTATGATCAGTGTGTTTGAATAATATTAATCGTCTGTTGTGTGTGTGTGCAGGGATGATTTGGTGCAGGTCAGCAAGGGTTTGAGTAACGGCACGCTGACGATGAGGACGGTGAACGTGGGTCTGACTCTGCTGGGTGTTTGGGACTCGGAGCAGGCCGGACTCGCTGATTTTCTCGCACTGCCTGTCCAACATGCCATTCATCCAGCGCAAGCCCAGCGGCTGGTCGTGGGAGACGTTGTGTGTTTTTCTGCACAGTTCATCAATCAAGACGGTATGAGAACAAACAAACACCTGATCAATACTAGATAGCCATGTACACTAGGGGTGGGTGGGATGAACAAAATTACTAATTTCATTTAACAGTAACCATATTTTTCACAATAAAGATGTTTATTTTATATTGTTATTTCAGAAAATGAACAAAAAGTGTTTTTTAATGCAAAGAGGCACACAAATGACATGGAAAACCGAGAAAAACTAATGAAAGAGATAAAAAATAGGAAGGTACATGTCAACTCTCTGTGTGCATGTAAAGGTAACTGAGTGGACTTATTAGATTGGTATTCTGTGGTAATGATATATACCTTCATTTCACCCAGACCTAGTACACACACACACACACACGGTAGTTTTTGTGAAAAGTGGGGACATTACATAGGTTTCCATTCATTTTATACTGTCCAAACCGTATATTGTATTGCCCTCATTCCACCCTACCCCTAAACCCAACCATCACAGGAGACGGTATACAGCTTTACTCTATGATTAGACTCATTCTGTAGGATTAATAAGCATTTTGAGAAATGAGGACGTCACCAATGGTCTCATATTTCACCTCCTTTTTGTAATATCTGTGCCATACCTATGTCATTATACAGATTTGTGTCCTGATATGTCACAAAACACGTACACACACACACACACACACACACACACACACACACACACACACACACACACACACACACACACACACAGAGTTGTATTCCTGTGCATGATTCCTGTGTTGTGGTTGTAATGTGCAGGAGCGTCGGGTGTGTGGAGCTCTTCTTCCAGCGCTCTGCTTGAAGTTGATCCCAGGACTGGAGCAGCAGTAGCCAGGGACAAGGGCACGGTCACTGTTTATTATGAGATAGCAGGTTTACTGCGCACCTACCGAGAGGTAAGCGTGTCATGTCACAATTTCAAGCCCTGTCTATAGTAATATCGAAGGGTACCTATTATGCCTCTTTATTTTTTTCTTCTTTTTTTTAACAAGACATAAAAATAGATTTCTGATGTCCCTAGAGTGTGTATGTGTGAAGTTTCAGCTCAAAATAACCACGAATAATGTTTTATTAATAAACCACAAATAATAACTCTTTGAAACTGCACCTTTTAAGACTTTTATCCAAACTGTGCTATTTTGGTGACTGTCACTTTAAATTCAAATGAGATTGTGCTCTTTTCAAAGTAGGGCGGAGCTACAAATGCATCTGTGTCAGCATAGTGGCAGATTCAAAAACAAGACTAAAGTCCTTTGCTAATGAGGGAAAGATCATCACTAATGGGCGGGGCTTTCCCCCACTGATGACACGTACAAAGGGAGAATGTCAAAGTGTTTCAGTTTTTATCAAGTGTGATTATAAAAAAAAACTAGAACCTAAAGTTTATTGATAAACTTTGATGTTGGCTTGAGAAAGCCAACGTGACTGCGCTAGGACTAAGAATGGCAGTTGGCAGGAAGCACGGTGGCGGTTGTTAAGTAGTTGCTAGGCAGTTGCTAAAACAATTATGGCATTGTTAGGTGGTTGCTAAGCA
The DNA here is from genome assembly GCF_052040795.2 of Danio rerio. Classification (NCBI taxonomy): domain Eukaryota; kingdom Metazoa; phylum Chordata; class Actinopteri; order Cypriniformes; family Danionidae; genus Danio; species Danio rerio. Next base: position 4,558,890 of record NC_141043.1, read on the forward strand.
GTTGCTAAATGGCAATGCTCGTGTACATGTTTGATCAAATGCTAATACTTAGTAGGCATTTCTAGCATCTGTTATTGCATTTAGATAATCATTCATAGCATGTAGCTGATCGTTATTAGCACTTGACCTCCATTATCATTGTTACCATGCATAGTACACAGGAAGTCCCATTTGCTAGCATGAGTCAAACAAGCCAATGCCCAGGTCCATACGATGTTCTGATGTAGAGATATTGCTATTTTTAAATGGTTGCTAGGTTATACTGTTTTATTGCTATGGGGACATTTGACAGGTTAGTGATGATACATCAAAGCTTCTTGGCAATATGAGTGATCTTAATCAACCCCAATGTTTCTTTGAAACATCTTTATGAGTGTCAAAAACTGGACTTTATGTATAACATTATGTATTTCTGGTGTTGGGTTGCGGCTAAAAAGGCATTCGCTGTGTAAAACAAATGCTGGATAAGTTGGCGGTTCATTCCGTTGTGGCGACCCCTGATTAATAAAGAGACTAAGGCAATGAACATTATGTAAAAATGGCTTGCTGTATTTTTTTGAAAATGCAATGCTTAATAAGTGTGAAAGTGATACATGCAAAAATGGCTTGCCATATCAGTAAAAAGTATGGAGTTTAAGTCAAAAATAGCTTGCCATATTATAAGAAAAATAATGCTTAAAAATTATTTATTCGAAAACTGTAAGTCTGATAAACCTTAAAGATATAGCAACAAAATCTAACGCATCTAAATACAGCTTTTGGCCAAATTTGGGGCTTGTACAATTTTTTTACATGCCCGGATTATAAAAATTTAATATTTAACATTTTTTATTAAAAAAACAATAAGTCTTATAGGCATGAGGAGATATAGCAATAATCTTGAATGTAGAAAGCACATTTTGACCACATTTGGGCCTTGTGGCATGAACGGCCTAGGAGGAGATACGTTTGTTTTCAAGGACAGAGTAGCATAACAGTATGTTGGCTTTCTCAAGCCAACATAATAAAGTAGTACATCACAAGAAGCGGGCTATATTCGCACACAACTGTGTTTAAACCCCTTATAAAATGGATTTTTGAATAATAGGTCCTCTTTAAGTAATTTTGTAAGACTTTTAACTTTGTAAGGTTAACTATACAAATTTATAAAACATAAGCCAGTAACATAACGATTGACATTGACACCACTGAAGTGGTGGCCTAGATTATTAGACCTGTATGCAGCAGCTTTCTCTTTTATTATTGATCGTTTGTGCTAGTTTCCCAGGAGCCTTCTGTTTTTGAGCAGCTGGAATAGATGCAATGTATTATTCAGAAATGATTTGTAATTTTCAAACTTTTGATTAAAACTCAAAATCTCAACTTTTGGTAGAAAGACATGACTAAGTACTTCAGTTTGAGGATATTTCAAATGAAATGTTTAGAGAGGAAAACAACCATGAAAATGTTTGTGTAATCCCTGTTCAACTGCTGGTAAATGTTATTATAAATGTGTTTTAACATTGTGTGTTTTTCAGGTTTTAATTGAAGGTGCGTCTCGGACGTCTGCCATGACTCCTTCAGTGAAGAAAGAGCGAGATCTTAAAGTCTTGATGTCAACCAGAGAAGCGGGAAACAACCTCATCGGTACAGTACACTGCTTTAATTACAGTAGACAATAAACTAAAGTGTAACATTTCATTAAAATCTTTAGAAAAACGTGAAAATGCATGTATTTACCAAGCGGCAACCTCCCTCTCTCTCTCAGGAAGCCAATACGGAAGTAACTAAAACTGCAATTGGTCCAAAATTCCGCTAGTGGTGGCCGCTCCTGGCTCCAAACTAGAGCAAATTTCAATTGAGCCCACTGTTAGAATGACCAACTTTACAGCAGAAAAAAAGGTGTTCACAGCCTGGTACAAAAAAAGATTTTGGTTAATACAGCTAATATTACCCTTCATGACAACTGTGAGGGGGGTGAATTTTTTTATAACTCATCCGTTTCCTTTATATTAAGTTATATTAAGTTTGCATTGTTTGAGTGACAGCTAGGTCTCGCTGGTCGCCGTCACGTCACCTCAGCTGAATCCTGCAGATTAGCCACTGAACTCGGCATATTTATCGTATTTCTGTGTTGTTTTATGTGGCTTTACACAGTCACAGTTTCCTACAATTATTAGATGGCATGGCATGCTGAGTGCACTTAATTGTGCTCGCAAACCATTCACGTGGCCTCCGTTTCCCATGTGAGTAAAGTTATATACTTATCTACCATCTCTATACATGTATTTGTTTTATTTAAGATCATTTATCGTTAATATTTATATTTAGAGCTGTAATGCACTCCAGAATCTGTCAGATTGATTAGCTGTAGGCTCTAGAACAGTCATCTGAAGCGTTGTCATACAGTGTTATGCTGGATTTCATCAATAGTCTTACATTAACTAACACAGACATATCTGAAGTGTTTGGAAGTAATTCGCGTTTTCCTCCTCTTAAGAAACGTCATAAGAACAATGTTTAGTGGCTCAATGTATTACAGCAGTGTTTTTAAAAGTCTAAACACTTTATTGATATAGTGTACAACCAAGCACAAGTGGTCAGAACACAAACGAGTCACAGGTGATAAAGTATTAAGCGTTCTCAAAAGTAAAGTGTGTCTGAACCAGGTCCAAGCAAAATGCCAGCAGGTGTCTGTAGCTCCGCCCACTCTCCGCCTCTTTGCCCTTGTTTGGTGTCCCGCCGTCGGTGTGATGACGCGCGACCAAAATGCCGACCAAAATGGCGACGGTTGGCCGTGCCTACTTGTGGCTTCTTTTGCGTTCTTTAGAAACCTATGGGTGACGTCACGGATACTACGTCCATATATAATATATACTATATTTAGATTTAAAATACCTGCATTTATTTACAGCTGTTAATTTTGTAAATACATCTGCATTTACACTGTTGACCTACACTTACCCCTTAACCAATATTTACACCTTGCTATTTTTTGTGACTTTGTGCATGGCTCCGCATCTGGGAGAATTTGCATGTGCAACACATTTAGAAATCCAAAACCACTGCCTGATGTGAAGTCCTTGAGGTTTCTTTTGAAGCTTTTAGGGAAAACATATCATATATTTGGTGCGCAGGTTGTCCAATGCTAATGTTTATTTTTATTTCTTTGTTTGAAAGGTATAGAAAGGTTATAGAAAGGCATTAATTAATCAGTTCGCTTGGACATACAGTAGAGGAAATAAGTATTGAACATGTGACCATTTTTTTTCCAGAAAACATATTCCTAAATGTGTCGTTGACTTGAAATTTTCACCTGATGTTAGTAACAACCAAAGAAATGCATATATGGAAAGAAAATAAAATATTCAAATGTCGCTCTGTGGTGCAACAGAAATTTGAACAGTGTCCTGAGTCGTGGCTGGGTGATGTAAACAGCCGCTGACTTGCAAATTCTAAAGTGCATGGCGCTGCGTGGCACGACGCTGTGCATCGCTTCTGGTGTGCGACCTGCTTTCGAAATTAGGCACTGAAATTCATATGCTGATTCGGTCCGGTGCACACCAGTTCCAAAGGTACTGGTGACATAATGGCAACGGGTTTCGGCAACCAGCCCTATTTAACACGCAGTTTTCTGGTGTCCACAGGAAGCTGCTCTTCCTCCCAGCTGGACAGCATTGCTCTGCTCCACCCAGAGTCCTCCATCAGCTGCCAGCTCCAGTTTACCAGCAGCGCTGTGGATTTCTCCGCTCACGACGTCTACCACACACACACTGCGTTCGACGCCAGCACAGGTCTGTCAGATCACACATCCTGGAGAGGCTGAACTGTAAACTTTTGAGCTGAAATGTATTTTGTTTCTATTAATGTCCTCAGATGTACAGTTAATAATTCGGCTCTTTGTTCAATTCAACTGACAGTTGTTGTACAGTTTATTTTATAGCACTTGCAGAACTTGAATTATGTACAATAATAAGAAAAGAAAACCAGAAATAATAAATAAGCATGATTACAGACAAGCTGGGTAAAGGGGTGTTAATTAATAGTGATATTTAAATAATATTTATTTTCAGAGTGAACCATCAAACAATGCTGGGTAACACTTTATTTTGATGGTCCATTTGAGTATTAGTGGACTGTCTGCTTAATATCCGTTGATACTGCTGCTTCAACAGACGTTTAACTGACTATAAGAAACTTTGCAAGTACATGTCAACTTACACTAATTTACACCAACCCTAACTCCGACATAACAGTCTACTTACAATCTAATGAGAATTGGTTGGCATGTAGATGCAGTGTAACTTAATTCAACAAACAGACCATCAAAATAAAGTGTGACCCAATGCTGCACACTCTCAACACTTCATCAAAGTTGTATTAAATAAAATTCTTACATTTATTAATACTACGAGTTAGTATTTACATTATTTATTGACATCGATATTTTTTTTCCTACGCACCTATCGAATCCAGAATTTTCATATGTAACTCACAGGCTGCATAAAAAGTAAATAATTGCATAATTTAAATGACTTTTCTATTTACTTTGTCTTAAAAGTAATTGAATTACTCAATAGAAATTTAAAGAGCCCCCATTTTGCATTATAAATAGTCATATTTTGGTTTTGGGGGTCTCCAACAACAGGCTGATATGCGTGTCTTATAATATGCATTTATTTTTTATATATATTATCCATATATTATATATTATCCAAATGACTCCCATATGATTAGTTCAGCAACTCATTTGTTCCCAAACCCCTCCTTAGCACGAAGCTTATCCGCGCTGATTGGTCCGATGACCCAGTCTGTTGTGATTGGTTGATTGGGTTCAGCGCGAGACAGAGGGAAATGCCCACTACGGCTATGAAGTAGCAGAAAGTATGTGAGAGTCCAATGCAGGAATGCAATAAAGCAATGCCGTTAAACACCAGCATATACTCTACTCTTAACCCTAACCTCAAGTAATAACAACACATGCATTCAGTATTAATCCACACTGTGCCAATAGTTTAACTATTTTGAAAACTGACTACACCGCGCATGTGAGGAACAGCTGATGGTGGCCATAGCAAAGGCAAACAGCAGAGAATTGGCAGTTCAGAAACGCATTTAAATCAGTAAAAGAAGACGCATGCATCGTGTTTTCAATGTAGTTTTGGACGTGATATGTGAACAGCCCATAAAGATTTAACCTGAGAGATACAGTACAAGCACTGATCTATAATAGATACGTGATTACAAACCGCGTGGCGCGATTACAACCTATAACACACAATAAAACACATATTTTGCAAACGACACAAAACAAGGCAACAATTTCAATGACACTTCCATGTTATGATCCGGAGGAGGAAGAAACTAGTCCATTTCAATTGTAACAGTTACTGACAAAGTCCCTGTCAAAGTCTGACAAAGTCCCATAATACTTAGAGAAAAACCTGCCGTCTTTCTCTCCTGTGAATGCTAGGTTACTACAGCTGTGCGCTGAGCTTTAAGCCCATGAGTGAGCAGCAGGTAAAGGTGTTGAGCATGTCCATGACTGAGGTGGAGGTGACGGCCGCCGTACAGGGAGCTCACTTCACTGGAGAGCAGATCAGCGCTCGACTGCCCGTCAATCCGGGGATCTACGCTGATCAGACGGACATCATCCTGAGTAACCAGCACACGTCTACGGATCTCACCATATACGGGTCCACAGCCGCTCTTCAGCAGCTAGAAGTAATGATCTTGTCTTTGTCTCTCTTTGTGTGTCTGAAAAATGAAATTGGCCAGATTGCAAACAATAGAGTCATATAAAATTATGCAGACACCATATATATTAGTGCTTCCTAGGGTTATGCTGTGTTCACACCAGACGCGCGGATAAATCGCGCTTTTCGCGCGTAAATAGCCGCATGAACATTGGAATTTACTCGCTTCATTCGCGCGTCAAACACCGCTTCATTCGCGCGTCAAATTCACTTCAGAACAGACGCGGATTCGCGTGATGGGCAGGGCTTCTGTCTTCCCGGTGACTGTTGCTTCGTTGCTAAAAGGCTAACATGGATTTTATTGAGAAAATAACAGTGTTTATGTGCTTTATGAAGACTGAAAAACAGCGTCGATACGTTTAGGGTCGTGTCTGAGTCCACTACATCCTTTCAGAGGTGCATCCAGTTCTGTGAGCTCATAAACTCCTCCAGAAACTGAACCTGGATGACGGAGGCTTTCAGCGGTGCTTCTGACTGAGCCAAGCCAAGATTGATGAACTGTTGTCGGTGAAGGCTGGAGGATTTCCCTCGGAACACCGACAACAGGTTCTACGTCACAATCACGCCCCCACAAGAGCAAGCTCCTGATTGGTTAACGCGGCGCGAATGTACGCTGAAGTTCAGATTTTCAAATTCGAGAGATTTGCGCGAAACGCTCGTTAAGCGTGTCAAACGCGCAAAACGCTCAATTCGCCCCGCACCATTCGCGCAATTTGCGTCATTCGCCCCGTGCCATTCACGCGTATCGCGCCGCAGGATGTCTATTCGCGCGTTTGCATTGACTTAACATGTAAATCACTCGCGCTTGACGTGCGTTCCGCGTCTGGTGTGAACGCAGCTTTAGGCGATGTCGATCATTTTAGCATCGTTCGATGTCTAATGCGAAACAACGAGATGGACCATGGCATCGTCGTCACAGGCGGAGGTAAATTAATTATTTATGCGTAATTAATTATTTGTAGCCTACCGTTTCATCTACCTGACCCGCATGGTCTTTATTTTACCCATAATCAAATCATAAATAAATAAAGATAAGCTACACACAAATTACCACATGTCCGGTACTGTTGGTTGTACACCAGTAAAAAAAGGTGCACAACCAACAGTATCTGATGTTTTCACTAAAATCACTAAGTGCAAGCGAAAGTTTGAAGCAGTGTTCTGACATTGTGACAGGTTACCTGATAGATTCAAAAGACCGAAGAGTCATTAGAAAGAGACAAGAGTAATTAAATATCATGTTTAACAACTATAGGGAGACGCAATCCAGCAGTACATCCTTGAACTGTCCGATGTGTGTGTGGTCACGTGATGTGCATTTTCAGTGGACATAGGGCTGTTCAGAAATGCTAGGTAAAACATGGTGTGGTTGTGTTACTTGATGTTTAGGTGAAGAGCAGTTCTCCTGTGATTGTGATCGAAGAGAAGGAGGTTTCTCTGAGCTTCCCGAGCTACGCCAGATACACAGTTCGAGTAGTGAACCCTCAGGGAGCGCTGACCGCCTCAGTGTCTGTAAGCAGCTCATCCAGTGATCAGGTGCTGCTCATCCCAGTGTCTGTCATGCATCTGACCGCCAGCAGCACTTCTGTGCAAGGTTTGTGCCTTTATAATCGCTAAAGTACACTTAATCATTTAGCAGAATTTTTTGTTGAGATGAAAGAGTGTTTTCAACAGGTGGTTTGTCAAGCCCACTCACCAGCATGAGGCACACTCAGAATTGCAGAATATTTTAAGGTTTTCCTGTGTGCTGTCGGTTTAGACTACAGAATTTAACTGTTTAACAGGACTACAGGATCTAAACCAGGATTGGTTTAGACCAGTGTTTCTCAACCACGTTCCTGGAGGCCCACCAGCCCTGCACATTTTCCATGTCTCCTTAACCAAACTCACCTGACTCAGATCATCAGTTCATTAGCAGAGGCTGAAAGACCTGTAATGAGTGTGACAGACAAAGGAGACATCTAAAACATGCAGTGTTGGTGGTCCTCCAGGAACATGGTTGAGAAACACTTTAGACTACATCGGCACGAAACTGACTGACTAAAATAATTGTTTCAAGCAATAATTGTTACTGGCACAACCATGTTTTAATAAAAACAAACTGTTTTCCCTACATAAAATACCAGTTTAAACCAGCCTAGGCTAGTTGGCTGGTTTTAGCTGGTTAACCAGCCTGGTTTTAGAGGGTTTTTTGCCATTTCCAGGCTGGTTTCCAGCCATTTCCAGCCTGGTCTGGTAAGGCTGGGAGATGACCAGCAAAAACCAGCTATATCCAGCTCAAACCAGGTTGGTCAACCAGCTAAAACCAGCCAACCAGCCTAGGCTGGTTTAAGCTGGATTTTTCAGCAGGGTTACTTTAATTATCGCTTTGCTACTTTAATTATTAACAATATTGCTAATATTATTACTATTTGTTATTATTATTATTATCGCTTGACTTACCTAGGTAGTATATATTACTTCATACACTGTATGCATACATTTATATGCTCTCATTGTGCTATATATATATATATATATATATATATATATATATATATATATATATATATATATATACACACACACACACACACACACACACACACACACACACACACACACACACACTGCTGTTACATTTGAAGAAGTACCCGACTTGTGTCCTTGCCTCCTCTGTAGTTCGTTCTTCCAAGTGTGAACTACGCAAGTCTTTGCATACTTGGTATTAAGAAACAGCCAGGGTTTTTTTTTTTCAGTACACGTTTTGTTTTTATTCAAAGTGCCCTTTGTATGAACATTTAACTGTTATGTATTGTGTGGCTCCAAAAATATATTAATATTATTTATTATAAATATTGCTATTTCAGATAATGTGGAGGTTTAGTGCTCTGTTCATCCTTATTTCTCAACGCTAACCTGCTTCTTCTTTTAGCTCATATGGTAGAGGGAGCGGACGGGCCCAACATTCTCCAGCAGTTTATTGACTCCTATCAAGTGATGTTCTTCACTTTATTCGCTCTTTTGGCTGCCACTGCTGTCGTCATCATCGGTAAATACTTCCACATCAAGCACAACACTTAGAGGGTTCAGTGCAATCAAAATAACACTTTTTAGTATCAGTATTTTAGTCTTCAGGTATATCTATAAGCTGATGTGGTACAGAACAATCACAAACTTCATGATTAGAAGATATAAAACCGATGTACACATGTAAAGCTTGCAGTCACTTCTGCCTAAATGGATCAACGTTTTTTTCTTGACCAATCAAACGCTCTCTGGTATCTGACATGCCCCGCCCCCTTCAAGATGCTTTTTATTTGAGGCGCTTGAGCTCAACCACTCTCACTGGCAGAGCGGTGATAACACAAAACGCTATTGGCTGTTTTTTAATAGAGGGAAAGAGCTACACTATGCTCCGCCCTCTCTTCGTTTTTCAGTTGAGATTGTCAAACCTCGAATAAAACATGTTTCAAAGCACTTCACAGGACTTTTAAGACAACATTGTATTTCTTACTTTTTTCTTAATTAAAACAATTTCTACATTACACTTAAAATAATCTGAAATACAGTCTGGTTTAAACGTGTACACTCAACTGAGGTAACGGTTGAGAAAATGGTGTTTCTTGCGTATCTCCATGTGATTACCAGCAATTGCCACAAGCCTTTTCCTTCGAATTTAGTATAAATAAAATTGCATTCATCAGTGAAATTGACTCCGTAAGTGCATATGGAAATACCATGTAACAGTATCTAGTAACAAACCAAAACAAGTGCTATATTGATAATATGTTAGGCCATTCTACACAGTAAGTGCCCTTGAATTTAAGTGAGAGCGAAGCTTAATCATGAGAATCGAGATAGACAAGAATTGCCAAATTTCATAGACTTTTGTAAGTGATTGCATTCACTATGAATCAAACAAAATTAACCCCTGTGTGCTGTTGGGGATGTTTTCATCCACTTTGGGGTGATTTTGAGTCTAAATTTGGTCACAACTTTCTCTGTTATTCAGCAAATGGGGTGGTTTTTGTGACAAATCTTATTTTGACACATATTGGGCTCTATTTTGATGATCCATGCTCAAAGTCCAAAGCGCAGGGCACAAAAGCATTAGGGGCATGTCTGAATCCACTTTTGCTATTTTAAGGACGGAAAAATCCGCTTTGTGCCGTGGCGCATGGTCTAAAAGGGTTGAGTTTATTCTCTTAATGAGTTATAGGTGTGTTTAGAGAATAAACCAATCAGAGTCAGTTGCATCGCGCCATGGCGGATTTGCTATATACATGGTGAACTTTGTAAGTGTAAAAACTGAACACTTCACTAGCGAGGAAACAGTTAAACAGAATCTACAGCACCAGAATGAGAGATAAGCCTATTCACTTTTGAAAGTAAAGAATGAGAGCAATAACATCTTTTGAAGTAACCAGTGTATTGCATTATAATTAGCATGGTCTTGTGTGTTAAAGTAGGCCTAACAGTTTTTGTATCTTCTATTGTACCCATTCTCTGTGTGTTGCTATAGTTTGCCATGCCTTGTTTTCCCCGAGAGATCCTGTCAATCATCCAGCATTCATCCAGAAGACTCCGCCTCCTGCAGGTACTGTATATGCACCGGTAAAATACCAAATCAGACAGGATTTAGGCGAACACAGCAGCACGGCGATGTGTCTAAATGTGAACGAACTCCACTGATAAAAGACAAAGTCCGCCATTCTCCAATTCTCATACAGCTCTCCCCACAAAAATGCTTGCAGCACACATACAGCTTTGCTGTATCATCCCTGACATGATCTCAGAGAAAAACGTGCAACAAACCCAGTGGATCATGGAAACAAACACATACGACCCTTCATGAACAGCTAAGTACTGTGTGCCGTGGGTCCGTGGACGCGGTTTCACCCAGTCATCAATATAGGATCTCACAGCTTGGCACTGGCACGTCTGTCTTGCCTTCGGAAAGCACTCGCAGGCATGAATAATTAAGAAGCAGACTCTTCTCACAGGATAAGAAATCTCCGCTATATAAGATATGCTCCCAGATCCGAAATTGTTTTTGGTTGGCAAGCTGGCTCCCTCCAAAGTCCCATCACAAAAAAAATCATTAATTCGCTCCCTCATATAAAAATACATTATACGATGACTGGGTGGAAAAAGCAATTCATAATTTTATAGACATATTTATTGATCAAATATTTCCTGCATTTGAGCAACTACAAAGTGAACACAATTTACCTCGGTACAATTTTTTTAAATATAAAAAAAATATAAAAACCCAAAAATGATAATTTTGCGGACCCTAATAAAAGGGGGGGGGGGTATTTCATAAATATATGGAATGCTCTTCCAATTAACAAACACATCAACTTTAGAATACCTAAGATCCTCCTGGGAGGC